>NC_057394.1:46233328-46533328 GCF_019320065.1 Cervus canadensis | reverse complement strand
AGAGACAATGAGAGTGAGAGACCATATAATTCCATTTCCAATCATTTTCATAAACAAATATATTTCCCAGAATCACTTCTGTGATTCATTTGCACAGTTCTATAAGAAATCATATTATAAGAAAATATTGTTTTCTATTTACACTGTCTTAAAATTAGGTTACAATATTTTATTCATAAGATATATGTGTCATGTTGAGGATCATATTCTTTAGATTAGAGTCCTTGATTGAATCTAATGATCTCTACATTTTATTCCCAACTGATAAAGACTTTAGGGAAGTATTCCTTATAAAATATATTGCTGGCTTTTGTCTGTTTTTGAAAAATAAGTATTTAATTTCTCTGTGCCCTGTGCATATCTTCTTAAAATGCATTTAAGAATACAGTAACATACACTACTGAAGAAGGTAATGGCAACTCACTCCAATACTCTTGTCTGGAGAATCCCATGGAGAGGAGCCTGGAGTGCTGCAGTCCATGGGGTCACAGTCAGACACTACTGAGCATGCACGCACACCACATACACTTCTTCCTAAGGAGAATATTTACTAGAGAATGATATTGGCTATTTCCATACAGTACACATACAATTAGTTTGTTAGTTAATTTCACTAATTCAGACATCAAAACCTATAAGTTTCACTATAATTGTCTTAATTGTAATACTGAATCTTCTCTCATGACTCTAGTCATTCAGTTCAGTTCAGTTCAGTCGCTAAGTCTTATCCTACTGTTTGCAGCCCCATGGACTGCAGCACACCAGGCCTCCCTGTCCATGACCGACTCCCATAGTTTACTCAAACTTATGTCCATTGAGTCAGACTTATGTCCATTGATCCCATCCAGTCATCTTATCCTCTGTCGTCCCCTTATCCGCCTGCCTTCAACCTTTCCCAGAATCAGGGTCTTTTCAAATGAGTCAGTTCTTCACATCTGGTGGCCAAAGAATTGGAATTTCAGCTTCAGCATTAGTCCTTCCAATGAACACTTAGGACTGATTTCCTTTAGGATGGACTGGTTGGATTCCCTTGTTGTCCAAGGGACTCTCAAGAGACTTCTCCAACACCACAGTTCAAAAGCATCAATAATTCTGTGCTCAGCTTTCTTTATAGTCCAATTCTCACATCCATACATGACTATTGGAAAAACCATAGCTTTGACTAGACAGACCTTTGTAGGCAAAGTCATGTCTCTGTTTTTTAATATGCTGTCTAGGTTGGTCATAACTTTCCTTCCAAGGAGCAAGCGTTTTTTAATTTCATGGCTGCAATCACCATTTGCAGTGATTTTGGAGCCCCCCCAAAATAAAGTCTGTCACTGTTTCCATTGTTTCCCATCTATTTGCCATGAGGTATCATTCATGTTGCTGTTGCCATTAGCATCACAATAAAATAAAATCAAATACTTTAACATATGGAGCATGTTATTTGTATTGATATTTTCTCAGAAGGTTTTTTTACCAGGTAGAAATATTCTAAGATTATACTCAAGAAAATAAGTCATAGGTATTTAATAAAGAAAAGCAGAGCTAAAAAGCTTAAGGCTTATACTTACCTCAGGGCTAGTTATGATTATGCACAGATTGACTATTAAGCATGTAGAAATCAAATAGAGTTTATAGAGCTTAGCTAATTTATAGAGGAGATTAGTGGCCTTTTAACTTGAAGACTGTGGGTGTGATAACCATAAAAATGGCCCTAACTTTTTCATTTAAGTTAATTTGAATTTAACAAGGTATAATTGCTTGGGTGGGCTTCCTTGGTAGCTCAGCTGTTAAAGAATCCACCTGCAATGCAGGAGACCCCATTTCGATTCCTGGGTCAGGAAGATCCCCTGGCATCTTCCAAAATTATAAATATCCTTGCTTATATTATAAGAGAGATTTGTTTCCACCTACAAAGTACAGTGATAGCTTAGGTCATTAAAAATTATTTCAATGTATTCAGTGTACATCCAGAAAATTCCATAGAAATATATGAGTTTGCATTTACAAATTAGACACTGATATTCAGAATTAAATGAATTATAAAATATATTGCATTAAAAGACTGAGCTTTAATTAATATATTTTCATTGATTCAATGTGTGTTCTTCCATACTGTAATATTTCTTTTTACAGTATACTATTCTAAAAAACAATTTAAATGTGTATGTGAGCAGTTATGTATTTATTTTTATTAATTCATTGTGATGATTGACAAATACTTATTTTTATTTCGTCTATAGCTTCTGTTCTGCTCTGCTGTGCTTAGTCGCTCAGTCGTGTCCAACTCTTTGAGACCCCATAGCCTGTAGACTCCCAGATTGCTCTGTCTATAGTGGTTCTCAACACAAGAATACTGGAGTGGGTTGGCTTGCCCTCCTCCAAGGCATCTTCCCAACACAGGGATTGGACTGGTTTCTCCTGAATTGCAGGCAGATTATTTACTGTCTCAGCCACCAGGGAATACCAAGAATACTGGAGTGGGTAGCCTATCACTTCTGCAGGGGGTCGTCCCAGCCCGGGATTGAACCTGCATTGCAGGCTGATTCTTTACCACCTGAGTTACCTGAGCAGCCCATATTTTCTGTTATGTGATAAGTGAAAGTCACTCAGTCATGTCCAATTCTCTGGGACCTATGGACTATACAGTCCATGGAATTCTCCAGGCCAGAATACTGGAGTGGGTAGCTTTTCCCTTCTCCAAGGGATCTTCCCAAACTAGGGATCGAACCCATGTCTCCCACATTGCAGGTGGATTCTTTACCTGCTGAGCCACAAGGTTACCTAAATGTAAAAAAGAAATGTCTATGACTTCAGATAAATTCTTGTCTATTACTAATTATATGCCTATTTCCATCAAAATTTAGCATAACTCTCTTAATAAATATAAATCTAAAGATGTGTTAATGACCAGATGGGAAATTGACTGTGTGGATCACAACAAACTGAGGAAAATTCTTCAAGAGGTGGGAATACCAGACCACCTGACCTGCCTCCTGAGAAATCTGTATGCAGGTCAAGAAGCAACAGTTAGAACTGGACATGGAACAACAGGCTGGTTCCAAATAGGGAAAGGAGTATGTCAAGGCTATATACTGTCATCCTGCTTATTTAATTTATATGCAGATACATCATGAGAAATGCTGGACTGATTGAAGCATAAGCTGGAATCAAGATTGCTGGGAGAAATATCAATAACCTTAGATATGCAGATGACACCACACTTATGGCAGAAAGCAAAGAAGAACTAAAGAGCCTCTTGATGACAGTGCAAGAGGAGACTGGGAAAAGTTGGCTTGAAACTCAACATTCAGAAAACTAAGATCATGACATCTGGTCCCATCACTTTATGGTAAATAGATGGGGAAACAGTGGAAACAGTGACAGACTTTATTTTTGGGAGGGGCTCTAAAATCACTGCAGATGGTGACTGCAGCCATGAAATTAAAAGATGCTTGCTCCTTTGAAGGAAAATTATGACCAACCTAGACAGCATATTAAAAAGCAGAGACATTACTTTGCCAACAAAGGTCCATCTAGTCAAGGCTGTGGTTTTTCCAGTAGTCATGTATGGATGTGAGATTTGGACTATAAAGAAAGCTGAGCACCAAAGAATTGATGCTGTTGAACTGTGGTGTTGGAGAAGTCTCTTGAGAGTCCCTTGGACTGCAAGGAGATCCAACCAGTCCATCCTAAAGGAAATCATTCCTGAATATTCACTGGAAGGACTGATGCTGAGGCTGAAACTCTAATACTTTGACCACCTGATGCTAAGTTCTGATTCATTTGAAAAGGCCCTGATGCTGGGAAAGGTTGAAGGCAGAAGGATAAGGGGATGACAGAGGATCAGATGATTGGATGTCATCACTGATTCAATGGACATGAATTTGAGTAAGCTCTGGGGGTTGGTGATGGACAGGGAAGACTGGCGTGCTGCAGTCCATGGGGTCACAAACAGTAGGACATGACTGAGATACTGAACTGAACTGAACCAAAAACACTGACACAGTGTTTAAAAAAAAAAAAAAAAAAAACTGTTAACAAGGGCTATTTTCCTCAAAAAGAAGTAAAAATAGGCAATATAAAATTAAAATATATAGAAAAATAGAACACATGATAAATTTCTTCTCAATTCCATCATTCAAGGGAAACATACATTAGTATATGTTTTTCAACTGCTTTTCTATGCACAATTTTTTTCAATGATATCTCTGCTGGTTGATAACAATTGCATTACTTTTGAGACTATCTTCTCTTATTTTAATACTTGTTTCTAAGTAGTGCTGTAAAGTTCCATAACTAGATTAGGTTGTCACATACTGATGAAACCATGAAACATTTACTAGGTTTCTGGGATTTGTCCGAAAATGAGGCATTCAGAATGCTTCGGCTTTAAAGTATATTTCAAAATACTATTATCTCTGAAATTTCCTATATTAGAGCAATACCATTAATTCCTGGAATACTTATTGCATTTCAAATTTATCTTCCATGGAAATTCACCAAAACTAGTGCACACACACACATATATGAACTGGTTTGTCAATTCGTACATAGTCTTTTAAAAATATTTGACAAAATGCTTAGCAAAAATGATATCTATACCAGAACTAACCCAAGATATACTATCCCAAGACAAAGTCACTAGATTTATACAAAAATTAATATCTAAATCAAAGCCCTTGTATATGTTTCCTTTGATATTTTGCAGTGTTGAATACAAAGGCTAAGAGTTAAGGTTCTGAAAGACAAAAGAAGAAGACAAAGGATAAGACACTAAAGGACGATTTGTAACTTTTAGTAGCAGCTCTTACAAATATTGAACTGTAGGCTTAATAACAAAGCCTCATCTATATTTAAAACTTATTGTCTGCTTGGCTCCTGCTCTGTCCTGTTCAGCCTTCAGCTAAACAGTAAATGAAGTGTCCACATGACAGACTATTCAGCAGAACTGACTCTCTGATTATTTATTTAGCAATTTTATTTATTTATCAGTTTTGCCAGATAAACAAACATGTTTTCCATACATTATCTTAATAGACTTAGATAATGCAAAAGCAATATTATACAGTGTCATGTGTGGCCCAAACGATTTTAGTTTCTCTTCTATAATTTCCAGTGTTGGATAGAAGTATTCATTTATCATGTGCCAGTGCCATTTTTTCCCCCCAAGGGTAACATTGGCTGAGTTCAGTTTTTCAAGTACAATTCATTATTCTGGATAATAGGGGCACCCACCTTCTTGAGGGTCTGCCAAGCTTTGCAGGATCTAAAATGCAGTTTGGGGGAGTGAAGAGGAAATCAAAGGGCTGCCTTCAGCATTCATGCAACTCTTCATGTTGTAAGCAGCCCTTTCGTCTACGAAGGATAGATGAAGGATAGAGCTTGCAGAGAAACAAAACTCACCTGTACACATTTTTTCCCACACGAAATCAGAATTAGGAGGACAAGCAGTGAAAATAAATAAACGATTCACTGCCTCTAGCATAGAGTCACTGCTACATTTTTTGTATTGTCTATCAGTGGTAAGGAAAATGTATACCTAATGTGAGTATAACTGCAATGAACATTTTTCATATTCATTCATCCATTTCTTCAACAGATATTTGTTGCATATTTCTTGTGTGGTAGGCATTGTTTTAGGCACTGGAGATAAAACACTAAACAAAACTTCTCACGAAGCTTCCATTTGAATTGGGTAAACTCCTAAATACGCTATAGGGCAACAAGTGAAGTCGCTCAGTCGTGTCCAACTCTTTGCGACCCCATGGGCTGTAGCCTGCTAGGCTCCTCCAACCATGGGATTTTCCAGGCGAGAATACTGGAGTGGGTTGCCATTTCCTTCTCCAGAGGATCTTCCCGACCCAGGGATCGAACCCTGGTCCCCTGCACCACAGGCAGACTCCTTACTGTCTGAGCCACAAGGGAAGTGCTTGGCAAAATATTCTGAAGGGAACAGTACTGCAACTCTGGAGTGAAGTCCACTTGCTTCTTAGAAGACTGGATGAATTAGTAGGTCTTTTTAATGCTTTTATTGTAACGATAGTCCAGATCTGTATGCGGTATCATTAATCACAGAAAGGCATAATCAATATTTTCTATTAGGTGTAAGTTTGCCAGATAAAATACGGGATATCTAGTTAAATTTGAATTTCAGATAGACATAAATATTCCTTTAGTATGAGCATGTCCCAGATCACTCAGGGTATATGTAAAAGGTATGCACCGTTTATCTGCAATTCAAATTTAACTGGATCCTATATTTTTATTTCCAACCTAATGGGGTGGCATTTGTTTTTTTTTTAAGTAGGTCATCCTAGCCCAAGTAGCAGCATGTCTCTTTTACTTGAAGCTTGAGAATTCATACCAAAATTATCTAAACATTGCTTAAACAGAAGTTAAAAAGGAATGAGAGCCATTGTATTAATGTTTCTGCACATTTACATTAAAATAATTTGCTATACTAAAATTGCAATGATTCTTTTGTGTTGTTTCTAGTTAATGATCAGTCTGAGATTGCAGATCCTACTCACAATCAAAAGAGTTCAAAATTGTGTGATTTTCAATGGATCTCTTAAAACACTAAATATCCTCACTGAAACACTATTAGATTAATTTAAAAATATTTAGATTAACATCAAATATTAGTTAGTAGTGAAAGTTAAATTCATGACCCTATCCTCTACTCATTAGTATTGTGACTTTCAGACAACAATTCATGTATGTAAGCCTGTTTGTTTGTTTGTGGATATATTCAAGATAAATTGACTTCAGCCATGAAAATAACTTGTATCAGTGCCTAACACATTCTGGGCTTCCAGATGACTCAGCAGCAAGGAACCCACTGCAATGCAGGAGAGGTGGGTTCAGATCTCCTGGAGAAGAAAATGGCAATCCACTCCAGTATCTTGCCTGGAAAACTCTGTGAACAGAGAAGCCTGATGGGCTACAGATTGTGGCGTCCCAAAGAGCTGGAGATGACTGAACAATTGAGCATGCACACTAGCACATTTTAAGTACTCAGTAAATGGTAAATATTTTTAAAGTTCAGACTGTGTTACAAATTATGTAGTGTCTCCTACTTTTCTTTCATAAAGCATGTGGTAGTATTTATAGTTCTTGGAAGAAAAAATTATGAGTCCCTTAAGAATTAAACTACTTATAGTAGAGGCAAAATAAAGCCTCCTTAGGCATACAATACTGCATTTTACCAAAGTAATTCCTAATTTTTGTGCTGTCCTAATTAATTACATCACTTACATAAAGACGCTGGGTCAACATTTATATACCTAAAGATCAGTGACCTCACAGAACTAGTAAATCAATCTCAAAATTTACATGATTCAATTGATTCATGGGCAAATAGTTGCAAAATCTAAACATGTTCTGAAGGAATACAATCAAATAGTTGGCTACTGTAAATTAGCAACATTTTCAAACTTGTGTGTGTGTGTGTGTGTGTGTGTGTGTGCACGCACGCACGTGTGTGTAGTTTCCTCAGTCGTGTCCAGCTCTTTGCGACCCCATGAACTGTAACCCACCAGGCTCCCCTGTCCATGGGAAGCTCCAGGCAAGAATACTGGAATGGGTTGCCATTCCCTTCTCCACAAACTAGCATACACCTAAATAATAATCAAAATGACTGAGGAAATTTTTCAGTAAAGGAATTGGTCACTTGTGGGAGTATTTAATAATTTATTTAATTATTATTATGTGATTACATATTTTATACATAATTATCTTTTGCATAGAAAACATGAATAAATTAGGCATTACTTAGCAAACAAAAGCTAATAAAATACAGCACATTTTAAGATGCTTTTTCAAACATCCTTCAATGTAGTGAGCATTCAGAAAATTTTCCAGATGTCTGAATAAATAAATTAAAAAATGAAAACTTTAGAATAAATGAAAGAATTTTAAAAATAAATGAAAACATTTGAATAAGAAAATGACTCAATAAAAGGAGTGTGCAAAGAAGAAGTTTGCTTCTGTGTGACCATCTGGGTAGGAAGGTGTTTCATAACTGGTGTTTTTTGGCATATTTGTCCCCTCTAGGTAGAGATAGAGATACATATAAAAGCTGAAAAAATATTTCAGTATAACTGTAACTGAGATGTCTACGATACTGATTATAAAGAGTTTATAGAGTATCATTAGGTTTAAGATTAAACTTTTAATGCATTGTATAATTTCCATAAGCTGCTCTTACTGCCTAGGGAAACATTCTGACATCCAAAACTTTAAGGAGACCATAGGCTTTTAAATAAGTATAAAATCCCACATATTTATGATCACACACATTTTAAAATAAAACAATCAGATTAAGTATTAAAAAATGTATCTTCATTTTGTTTTACTGGTACAGAGAGACAGCATTATACTTAATGTTTTGTTCCAGTTTTTTCAAATAATAACACAAGTCACATCATTCCTGCAAACCTCCAGTTCCCCAAAGTAATTGTGCTACGAAAGAGGCAATGGGAATAGACAGAGTTGTAACCTCACCTAAAGTCTAATAGAAGACAGCTCTGCCCTCAGACCCAGAATCAAACTGAGGGACTCTTCAGCATGCTCCTCCATCTGACTTCCCCCATCATCAATAGGACAAAATAAGAAGTAGCCATTCCTAAGATAGTTGGGAAATAGATTTAAAATATTTTGGATCAAAATCAGTTTCTTGAAAATTGTGAGATAAGGAAAATGCAACTGTCAATAAGGAAAAGATGAAGGAGCTGATCTCTGTAGAATATAACCTTGAATTTTAGCAAAGGAGTTGATTAAGGGACCCCTCAAGGTCTCCCTTACTCTCTGTCTTTCATTCCAGAGACCCCAGCTTGGTGCATCCTACGTAAGATCTCTGAGTTTGCATCAGCACAACTGTGAATCTGTGATGAGCTGTGGAGGGTGAGCACACTATAGCTAATGTGAGAGAGGAAGGGGGGGCTTAGCCACGGAGAAAAGAAACACTTTTTTCCAGGTGCCCATGCAATTCAGTGAAAATGAGAAAGTCAATGCCAGGTAGGCTCTCTAACCATGAATCAGTACTGTCTGCCTGCAGTTCACGTGAGCCAAATAAACAAGCAATTCAGAGGTATAAGGAAAATAGAAAAACAGGCCAAATGAAATAGAAAACCTGATTTCTATATCAAAGGCATTTTGAGTACAATATATAAAGTATATTACTAAAAATATACATTTTGTTAACTTGAAAATATTACATATTATAGAAAGGAAGGTTTTATTTTGTCATTGTATCTTGACAGGTTTCCACAGGTTACTATTACTAAAACTCAAATGTCTATTAGGGTACCATGAATGAGTAATTTATGAATTTTTATCATGTAAAGATAAACATAATAGAAGATAGTGGTGGGCTTATAGTTTTAAAGACTCTGAAAGTATATACTTTCTAAATACATTCAGCAGATTATTTTTAATAGTTGACCATTTAAGAATTTTAAGGCTTCCCTGGTGGCTCAAAGCCCTTCATTCAATACCACCTAAACTATTGTAATCCTGCATATTGCTTTTCCTCTGATTTCATATTTGGAAAAAAAAAAATCTTTAAAAGTAACTCTTTTTGAGAACTAGAAAGTAAATAAAAATGTCAGAACAGTCAAAATATATGTCCCTATGTTCTTTAAAACACACTAGCACATCATTCATGGAAATATCCTACAGGTTTTTCCTCATTTACTTAATCAAATTGTCTCTGCAGTTTACCAGCTCAAATTTGATTAGAAGCATCACATTGGAAGGACGAGATGTGTGAACACTGATACAACAAGAAGAGATAGCATTCCTTACTTATAGTAACACTGACATTTTTCAGCTATTATTTATCAGACTTTATTCAGGACACTTTGCCCACATCATTTTTTATATTTCTAACATCCTCTCTTTAAGGTAATTATATTATTATCATAAAGAATCAGCACACATGTGAAAGAGAAACATAGAAGTACTTAGGAGACATAAGAGGTGACAGGTAGAAAGTACAGGGCCAGTGTCAACCTCGATTTACCTTATTTTATAGCAGGCATTCCCATGGCCCTGCACATCATGAAATACCTTCACATCATCTATACCTTTCAGGACAATGGCAGAACTAAAGAACTAAAGCTCTCTGACTGTGCTAGCATCACATAAAATTGGGAGACTATAGGCTAATTTCCCTTCTCACTTTCTGATGCTGCTTGTCACTTAGGTGAGGATTTTACTGCACTTGGAGTATTGGTATTTCTGGCTCAAAATACCTGAACTTCTTATTTTAAATCATAATCTTTTACTGTACAATAGTTCTGACTTAGGAGAGATTACTGAAGAGTTACTGTGAGATAGTCTATAGCTATTTCTTAGGAGCTTAAACCAGAACTCAACATCCTCTTCTGAATGAAGATTCCTCTTTGATCTCATTTTAAAAATATATTTCCCTAACAAAAAGAGGGCTTGAGGAAATATTCCAATGAGGTACCACTTTTCCTGTGATAGGATGCTACCTTTCCTGAGCGCGGGCTGGTTGTTTTGTTGGAACTCTGTATCTATTTTTGGTCCCTACACATAGTCTCACAACTGTCATTTTGTGTTCAGACTATGACTGCATCTTTAAAAACAAAATATAATGTAATCCCTTCCTTGACTAAAGAAATTGTTTTTTCATCCCTGTAATATTTTAAAAGCTAGTTCAGGTTTTCTTATTTTATTCCTAATGTAAAAGGTTTTTTTGTTTGAACACTCAGGAATGATTAAATACCTGTTAATGTCAAAACACAAAAACACGGGGGGAAAAAGAATCAATGAAACCAGCGCCTGCAGTTAGGAAGTTTATGGTTTAATTCTTTCCTTCTAATGAGCATTTAAATCAAGATTGTTATTATGTTATTTTTAACTGTGCTTTTAATTTGCAGAGATTAACTGGCAAATTTGCCCAAGTACAGTGTATTGCCTGTTTGTAGATCTGAGAGTGAGGTTATTACTAATTACAAAGAAATAGAGTTTTCTGGCCAATTAGTAGGAATAGACCTGTAACAGCTCAAAATTCATAATAAGATTTAGTTCCAGGAATCTGGAACATAATAAGATTTTCATTAATATCCCTCATATATAACTACATGTAACCAGCTAAACCTATTTGTGAATGCTTGCATGATCCTATAGAAGTGCCAAATTCTCTCCATTCAAAAGCTCTTTTAGACTAAATCTATGTAATACTTCAAATAACTGGTGCTAAAATTTTAAAAACAAAATTTGACTGCCTATGCAAGTAGAATGAAATGTAGAGCTAAAATATTATCTTGATACACTCAAAAAGCAACACCCATCTTTCCTCAACTAGCCAGGAAGAAACTGGAATTTAGGAAGGATAAATCTCAGATTTATTTCCTTGTATACCAATTATAGGGACAGAATTGAAGCCAAAGAGTTGCTTAAGTAACTTTAGTTTGACTTAATTCTTACAATAATACTTACATAGCTTACAATAATACTAACGTAGCATAACATAACATAACATAACTAACAGACTTACGGTGAACCTAGAACTGTTCTGAGTCACTTGCATCAGCCTGAAATTCTGTACAAGTCTATGAGTTACAAGTCTTACACTCATCCTCTTCTGCAGATGAGGCCGTTAGACCGGAGTAATCCACCCAAGGTCATGAAGCTTGACAAACAGAAGAGGCATTTATTTGTACTCAGTCTAATGGTACTCCACACATTTCCTCTCAGCATCTTATCTGAGAAGTCTTAAAAAAAAATGTATTTATGTATTCTAGGTGGATATCTTTACTAAGATATGCAAAAAAGCCTTAAAATTTCAGAAACAAATTGAAACTCTGTCTCTTCTGCTTTCCTCCTCTCTCCCTCTCTCTATCTCCTACCCATGTTGACATAATTTTCCTTCAAAGCAATCAGATCCCCCAAATTATAGATTAGATCCTGAAGGCAAATAAAGTATGTAAAAATCAATGAGCACATAAAGAATCATAAAATATGTTGTATCAAACAGACTTTGAACAACAACAACAAAAAAATCATGCATCAAAATCTTTAACCAGAATTTCTCTGTTTGCAACAATCAGGGAAAGACCAACATAAAGGTCATCATTCAATGGTGGAGTGATGCGTTTATATTGTTGAATATATGCACAGACTGAGCCTCTAACATTATGATTATTTTCTGGACCTGGTGATTGTTTTCTGGGTGCTACGAATTGATGCTTTTTTTGAAAGTAAAGAAATAACATCTTTACCAGGGGAAGTATCACAGATCTAACTCTAACATATGTTGTGCTCTGCTTGGTCGCTTAGTCATGTCCTACTCTTTGAGACCCCAAGGACTGTAGCCCACCAGGCTCCTCCGTCAGTAGACTTCTCCAGGCAAGAATACTGGAGTGGGTAGCCATGCCTTCCACCAGGGGATCCTCCTCACCTAGGGACTGAACCCGTGCCTACTACACCTCTTGCATTTCAGGTGGATTCTTTACCACTGAGCCACCAGGGAAGCCCAACTCCAAGGCTGACTAATCATTGCTCCCAATTTTAGCTGTAATTAGATGTATGCCATCAGTAAACTTCCTCATAATACTTAAATTATATGATTTAATTCTTTTAATATTATTTTATTAAATCATTATATTTTGAGTACAGTTGTCAGACTCAGAAAAAATAAAATGCAGAATGGATGCTTAAATCAGTGTAAGTATATCCCAAATATTGCAAGAAACTGCAATATTATAATATTTGGGATACACTTAGACTGAAAAAATTTATTGTTCATATGAAATTCAAATTTAACTGACCATCCTGTAGTTTATCTGGAAACTTGAGAGTTATCAAAATCTGGGCATCTATGTATTTCTCAGTCACACTAAGCAGAATAATTTTCAATCCATTGACAGAAACATGTGTCAAAACAGTGATAAGGTTAATTTGGGACATTTGAGACAAGTATCTGTGGTTTCTTCAAAAATTTCAGGTCATTTTAAAAACCCTAGTCAGTTTTTTTCTCTAATTTGTTTTTCTATATCAGGATAAAATAAAAGACACTAGCTTGATTTTGAGTATATATATATTATAAAACTGGTAATTTATTTCCATGTTTTTCTTATGAGATGGCTTTAAAATACTTCTAACAGTTACTGAAACCAGTAACTCCTTATTTTTAGATATAGCTACTGATTTGCTTATATCTACTTATCTATCACTTAACAATACTCAAATTACTATAAATAACTGATAGAGGAAGAATTTATACATATATATATGTGTATATATATATATATATATATATATATTTTTTTTTCCCCCCTCTAAGGCAGGCCAAAATTTAGAGTTAACTAATCCCATTCCTCTTTACCCACCCTTAGGCAATGGCACCCCACTCCAGTACTCTTGCCTGGAAAATCCCATGGACGGAGGAGCCTGGTGGGCTGCAGTCCATGGGGTCGCTAAGAGTCGGACATGACTGAGCGACTTCACTTTCACTTTTCACTTTCATGCATTGGAGAAGGAAATGGCAACCCACTCCAGTGTTCTTGCCTGGAGAATCCCAGGGACGGGGGAGCCTGGCGGGCTGCCGTCTATGCGGTCGCACAGAGTCGAACTAAAGCGACTTAGCAGCAGCAGTAGCAGAAGCAGAATCACAAGGCAGCAGGCAGCTATGGAAATAGAATTCCTCTCAGTACAGGAATGAAGGCTGACATTACCCTTGCTTTACACTAGGAGGCGTATTGTTCCTACAGATTTTTCTGCTACAGCACAGAACATACTATCTCAGGGACTCCTACAAGCTCAAATGCAAAAGAATATTACTAACAACTTTTAAATATTTATAATAAATGAGCATTCAAAGCTAATTCTTTTTGGGATTAAAGTCACACTTGAAATTGATGAGATCTAAAACTTGCCAGCAGAGAAACCTTGCGTTCCTGCTGGTTTTACAGCCATCTTCTGACTACTTCAAGTAATAATACATAAAATCATCTCACTGCAATCCTCTTAAAAATGAAATAGTAATAAAACAAAAGTACATTGTGAATAATTAATATTATAATAAATACTTTAAAGTCACAAAGTGAACGTAATTTATTTAAAGTGAAATAATGAATATACTGGAGCATAAATATATACTTTATTGTATAAGTTTATCAGCCTTTAGCAAACAGTGATGTTTGGAACTGCCCATCAAATATGATAAGTATGAAAAAGTCACATGAAAAGAATTTAAGATATAAAGTATTCAGAATTTGAAACACTTTTTTAGAATATTTATCCTCTAGGGGTATAACAATGATTTTGCATTTTAAAACTCAACATTAAGTAATTTTGAAAACTTAATGGACAACTTTTGCTAAATATTTAAGATACATGTTTTGATTTATCTACATATTAACATTTGCACTCTCTATTGCTACTAATAACAATATAATATTAAAGATACCTGTAAATCAAACCTGTATCATACACCAACAGACCTGTGGACCCAAGATCAATGAGTTAGATACTCTGAATCCACAGTCTGTGCTCTTAATAACAGCTCCACATTGCCAAAGAAGCCAACACTAAGTGTGTATAGGACTCAAACCTCCCCAAAGCTTTCAAATATCTTTTTAACTTTACCCTATTTTTTTTTCTCTCTCTCTTTTTTTTTAATACCCTTTTCCCTCACTCCACTCTACTCTCATCTTTGCCTGCCCTAAGTGTTAAGATGTGTCATAATTTCCTTCTTGGATTCCTTGTCCATCCTCATAATTCCCACGCTGCTGCTAAGTCACTTCAGTCGTGTCTGACTCTGTACGACCCCACAGACGTCAGCCCATCAGGCTCCCCCGTCTCTGGGATTCTCCAGGCAAGACTGCCCAAATGCCATTCACCTTCTACATTGTCATTTTCCAATTTCCAACTCATAGTTATTCTAGTTCCTAAAAAAACGTCGTATGCCTTGAAAATGTTTATTTATTTATTTTTTAAGAATTGTCTCCTGGGACTTCTTTGGTTGTCTAGGGGTTAGGGGTCCACCTGCTGGTGCAGGGGACATGGGCTAGATCCCTGGTCCTGGAAGACCCCATGTGCCACGTGGAAACTAAGCTCCTGCACGACAACATCTGAAGCCGACAAGTCTAAAACCTGAGCTCCACTTAAGCCCCCCACCACAGCTAAATAGTATCACGTGCTTGCCACAACTAGAGAAAACCCCTGTGCAGCAACAAAGACCCAGGGAAGTCAAACATAAATTAACTTAAAAAACAGTTTCCTGAATTTTTATCTCATATTCTCTAATTTATTTGTGTAATTTTCTAATAAGTCTAGTGAACTAAAATCTTGGACTGCCAAGTCTTTCTGTTCTCTTATTGGTTATATTCAATTAGAATGTATCATATCCTCCCCATCATTCAAAATCTGGTCCCAACCTATATCTCAATTTAGGCTCATTTCTTAGCACAGACTGGAACAGTTGAATATCAACCACTTGCTGAGTATCTATGCTAAGTGATTATTGATATCAAATAGCTGTAGTTTTTATAACAATAATATCAAAGATACTAATAAGCTCATTTTGAAAGTTAGGAACCTGAGAGCATGTGGTGGAGCTAAGCATAACTAGCTTGTGGGACAAAAATACTGAACTATTCACTGTCTACCCAACTGCCCTTGACAATTCACAGTCCCAGGAAACCTGCAGTGCCCAGTGGGTGCTCACATACACACACATACACAGGGGCACACACATATATTTTATTTACTTAATTTCTGTTCATCCAGTGTCACTTGTTTAAAGTATCACTTCGTAGAACTTTTTAGTGATTTCTTATTCAAAACAGTCTATTCTAAACCCCACTTTAAGGACTTCCCTGGTGGTCCAGAAGTTAAGAGTCCACTTTTCAATTCAGGGGACATAGGTTCAATCCCTGGTAGGGGAACTAAGATTCAATATGCCTTGGGGCAACTAAGCCGATGAGTCACAACTAGAGAGAAGCCCATGGGCTGCAAGGAATGATCCAGCAAGATGCAACAAAGATCCCATGTGTCACAACTAAGATGCAACACAGCCAAATAAATAAATAAATGCAGTAAAAAAAAAAAAAAACCTGTTTTACACTTATAATTGGCATTTCTTCTAGCTCACTAATGTTATTAGTATCCAGTATCTTCTTTCCTACAAAAATCAATATTTTTTTTATCTTCTTTTTATGGTCTATAAAATGTTTATAGCCTGCCTCTGAGAGAAAATAAATTGCAAAACAATTTCAGGAACTTCACAAATTTCCACAAACCTCCTCATGCCCTCTCTGACCAAGGAACTTAGATTAGAACTTTTTTTCTCACAGTCTAGTATCTCAATTTGTTTAAGTTTAGGAAAACTTGGTTTTAATGTCTGTCCCCAGAATCTAGTACCTGGCACATAATAGCCTCTGCATGACTGTCTACAGAACAAACAAATGAATGAATCATGGAAAAACTGTGTGAACAAAGGGTCTTAAATGACAGCTCTTAATTTGTAAATTATAACAGAATTACTGAGTCTTATATATATATATATATTGTGGCAGAAATACCCTTAAGAGACTGCTCAGGATCCCGACTCCTGGTGTTCATGACTATGTGTATACCCTTCCTTGAGTGTGAGCAGGACCTGAGACTTGCCTATGACCAATAGTATAAGGCAACAGTGATGAAATGTCACTCCCATGAATATGTTAAGCTATATAAGAACGTGTGTTGCTACAAACTCACTCTAGAGACTGTCTCTCTAATTGCCCTTGAAGAAGTAAGAAGTCATGTTGAGAGGCATGTGTGGCTAACATTTGAGGGTTGCCGCTAAGGCTGAGAGCAGTCTCCAGTAGACAGCCAGGAAGATGCTGGGGTTCTCAGTCCTAAACCTGCAAGGAAACAAATTCTGCTAACATTCTGAGAGGGCTTCCCAGGTGGCTTAGGGGTAAAGAATCCACTTGCTAATGCAGGAGATGTGGGTTTGATACCTGGGTTGGGAAGACCCCCTGGAGTAGGAAATAGCAGCCCACTCAAGTATTCTTGCCAGAGAAATCCTATGGAAAGAGGAACCTGGCAGGCTACAGTCCATTGAGTAGCAAAAAGAGCTGGAGAGGACTTAGCAACTAACCAACAAAAACAACCATCTGAAAAATCTAGGAAGTAAATTCTTCTACAGTTTTGCCTGCAGATGAGAATACAACCCGATTGACACATTGATTACAGGCATTTGAGATCCTGAGCAGAGGACTCATCCAAGTCATGTTCAGACACCTGACTTAAAGAAATTGTGAAATTATGAATGTGTGTTGTTTTAAGGCGCAAAGCTGGAGGCAATTAGCAATAGAATATATATGGTAGATATATATATACACACACACAAGAGATGGGTAGATGTTTATTTGGTTTGTAATCTAGATGATTTAATCTAGAAAATGTTCTGACCTCTCAGATTTTAAGGGGAAAATAGTGACAAATAAATTCCTAAATTTATTTAGAAAAATAAATTTAATAAAGCTCTAAAGAAGCATAAATAAGCCTTTATAGCATAAAGAAAATCCAATTTTGTTCTTCTGTTGCCTTTTTTCCTCTTAAAGTACAGTATGATTGATTATCTTTTCTCTATACCATTTTCTGAGGAACTCTAGATTCATTAACTCAGGGACCAGTATTATTGGATTATCATGAATTGATTATAAAAATACCATGGGGAAGTGAACACAGCAAGTGACAAAACAAAACCTCTGAACAATTTTCTTTGGATCAATAAAATTAGTTCAACACAGTATATGTTTAAAAATAATAAATACAGTTCACAAAATTATTTTTATAAAATACTGCTCCCAGAAGATCAAATTCATGTTTAATTCCCAAAGCATGTTATGGTTAGTGATTTTTTTCTTGCCTATTAGAATTAGCACAATTTCTTAAGACTGAAATTTGATAGCATCTTTATGTTTCTTCTGGACTTTTCTGGAATATTTCAAAATTTCATTAAGCTTATTTTTTCTTCTCCAAAATGACGGCCTGTATCTCATGCCCAATCACTTTAAATTCTCAATTTTTCTAAGCATGTATCTCCTATAACTTTAAGGATGACAGGAAAATAATATTTTTAATACAATTTTTACCTGATGAAAAAGATACTCTAAGAATGAGTATCTCAGTTCTGCATTGCATGCTTTCCATGAAAATTACAAATAAAAATATAATTATGACTACATTATTAAAATTGTGGAAAATATAGACCATTAAAAAGAAATCAATACTCCAAACTGAAGACAACACACACAGTTAACATGATGTGGTACTTCCTAGTTTTTTTCTGTTTATTTGTTTTTATCTTGATAGAACACTTAGTTTGTCTGACTATATTTTCATGTGTTTGTGAACTATTGATTATTTTTTTAGTCAACAAATATACATTGCTGTCCTATTATATGTCAGGAACTATTATGCAAGGAGAATAGGAAGGTGAGCAAAAAGTCTTTAGTGATTGATGGGAAAAACAGTTGCTAATAACTAATCACACAGATTCTCTTTAAGGTAAAGGTTTAAGGACAATGATAAAGAAAAATCGTCTCAATGAAAAGAGCACTAAATAACAGTCTGCACATATGAGTTCTAGTCTTGACTCACAAGCTATGCAACTTAAGCCAATCACTTCCCTTTTTATTCCTCTGTATAGAATAATTTATACTGTATGATCTGTTGGGTCCTATTAAGATTTAAATTTTCATTAGCAATGCCAAATAGTCCTTGACACAGTAGTTCTTTCACAAGTTGTACATCTTAGAATTCATATTCTTCATTTCTCAAACTTCTTAAAAAATGAGATCCATGCCTCCAAATTTAAAACTCAATGTCAGTAATGACTATATTGTGTTACACACTGTCTTAACGTGCATATTGCAGGTGGTGTCTCTGAATAATAAAAGCATAACCTGAGAAGTCAGGTAAATTTGCAAACTTTTTTGTTGTTCAGTCACTCAGTCATGTCCGACTCTTTGCCACCCCATGGACTGCAGTATGCCAGACTTCCCTGTTCTTCACCATCTCCTGGAGCTTGCTCAAATTCATGTTTATTGAGCTGGTGATGCCATCAAACCATCTTGTCCTCTGTCGTCTCCTTCTCCTCCTGCCTTCTGTCTTTCCCACCATCGGGGTCTTTCCCAATGAGTCAGCTCTTCACATCAGGTGGCCAGAGTATTGGAGCTTCAGCTTCAGCATCAGTCCTTTCAATGAATATTCAGGATTGATCTCTTTTAGGATTGACTGGTTTGATCTCCTTGCTGTCCAAAGGACTCTAAAGAGTCTTCTCCAACATGACAGTTCAAAAGCATCAATTCTTCAGCACTCAGCCTTCTTTTTGGTCTGACTCTCACACCCATACATGACTAATGGAAAAACCATAGCTTTGACTATACGAACCTTTGTCGGCAAAACAGTGTCTCCACTTTTTAATGTGTTGTGTAGGTTTGTCATAGTTTTTCTTCCAAGGAGCAAGCGTCTTTTAATTTCATGGCTGCATTCACCATCTGCAGTGATTTTTGAGTCCAAGAAAATAAAGTCTGTCGCTGTTTCCATTGTTTCCCAATCTAATTGCAAAGTAGTTTTAGAAAAATTTTTTTGAAATTCAGTTGTAGTTCAGATGGTAAAGAATCTGCCTGCAATGAAGGAGACCTGGATTGCATCCCTGGGTCGGGAAAATCCTCTGGATAAGGGAATGGCTACCCACTCTAGTACTCTTGCCTGGGAAATTCATGGACAGAGGAACCTGGCACAAAGAGTCAGACACGGCTGAGTGACTAACACTTTCATAATACTTTCTAACTTGCAATATTGGTGTAGAATCATAAATAACACATTAAAACATTTACTATTATTCCTGATTCATAAGTAGACCTCAATAAATATTACCCATTAATATCACCAACCATCAAAAGTATTCTTAGTGAGAAATCCACCAGTTTATTAATACACAAGCCAGGTAGAAGTGGAAGCATATGACAGACAGGGCTTTAAAAACATAAACACAACTTGAAATTTTGTATGTGATTAAATAGAAGAAGATCCTTTAAATTAGCATTTAAAAGAAACACTAGATAAAAAATATAACTCTATTCATGTTTCTCAATGGGACTTAATTCTGAATTAGTGATAATAAGCTGCTTCTGATCTGATCACATAGTTGTTTTGGTTTCTTTTTAACTTAGTGAAATTCTTTCATAACTCTAGTTATATGTGCTAAAAATTAAAATCTTCGATTGAAAATCACCTTACTATTTTCATAAATTAGTGGTTTTATTGAATTTTATGTGGAGTGCATGATCACATTAATAAGTTAACTTTTTAAGGAAATATGATTTATTCTGCTATTTGCAAGTAAGATGAATCTTTTTATGCAGAAAAGCTGACAAAACTTAGTGCAAGAAATACTGCATGTGTGTGTGCCCTTGTGGGCCAGTCGGCTAAGTATGCTCTAGGATTCAGAAGTGTATAAAACATAGAGACATCATCTATTTGGTTGCTAGAGGTTTATATAAAAGCCTAAATGTATATTAAATGGACTTTCCAAGTGGCTCAGTGGTAAAGAATCTACCTTCTAAATAGGAGACAGGGGTTTGATTCCTGGGTTGGGAAGATCACTTGGAGAAGGAAATGGCAACCCATTTCAGTATTCTTGCCTGGGAAATCCCATGGACAGAGGAGCCTGGAGGGCTACAGTCCATGGGGTCACCAAAGAGTCAGACACGATAGTGACTAAATTACAACAAAGATATATTAAACCTTAGGTTTCCAAAAACTCCTCCACATGATACCATTTGTATTTTCTTTAAAAAAAAGTCTATAATGAGAAATTTACCATGAAATTGTACTAAATTTTAATTACTTTTATTCAGAATCATTATATTTGAAAAACTAAGAATCTATAATAATAACTATAGATAATACAAATTCATATGGATATTGCATGATCACTATAAAATTATTACTCTTGTGAAAGTGAAAGTCACTCAGTCATGTCTGACTCTTTGCAACCCCATGGACTATGCAGTCCACAGAATTCTCCAGGCCAGAATACTGGAATGGGTAGCCTTTCCCTTCTCCAGGGGATCTTCCCAACCTAGGGATCAAACCGGGGTCTCCTGCATTGCAGGCAGATTCTTTACCAACTGAGTTTTGAGGGAAGCCCTTCTTGAAGAGAAGACTCTTCAAGAGGCAGACAGAAAATGACACTGAAGAAAAAGGAAACAATTTATATCTACATAGCAAGATTAATACCGGTGAAGATTATTGCTTCAATTATCCTGTATCTCATGCCACAAATTTTTCAAAGTTAATTACAAAACCATGACCGCAGATTTTATATAATATATCACAATGCTATCCCAATATGAATCACTGTTTAGTTATGAATCTCTTAATGTTTCTAGACTGGTCTAACGAATTCTTCTCCAGACATTTACAAATGAGATTAAAATTAAAGTCCCTGTAAATGCCAAAGTGCTTCCCTGGTAATTCAGCTAGTAAAGAATCCACCTGCAAGGCAGGAGATCTGGAAAGAAGTGTTAGCCACCCGGGGCCCTCTGAGTGCCTCCTCTTCCCCTATCTGACACCTTCTTCTCAGTGGCGAATACAGATGTATTCTCCATCAAGGAGCACTGGTCTGGTTTTCACTGACCATGATTCTCCTGAGTGAAGTAACTGTGTTGAGTTGAATGTTAGAGTATGCAAGGGTGTGTCTTCCCTACAGTCTTTTTTTTTCCCATGTGACCGGATTGGTTAAAAACTCTGAAGAATTCTTGAGCAAACCAGAAAGGATTTCCCCCTACCACCTCAAGCTTTAGAATCTCTCATATCTTCTCCCATTTGGTAGCTCAGCCAATGCTATTTCCCAGGTTTAAGAAAATAAACATATTGGATAAAGTCCTGGCCTAGGGCAGCTTAGTTTAACTATATTGCTGTATACATTTTTAAAAACTTTACTTCTGTAAAAATAACTGGTGAACTATATAGACAAGTCCTATTTGTGTCAGTATGCTTAAAATGGATTTTTTCCTGTCTCAGTTTTGGAGGAGGCCCAAAGACCAGAGGAGTCAATCACTGCCACATGCAGAAGAGGTGGTCAAGAACCAGTTTCAGGACCTTTGCCTTAATAGCAATAAAAGATGCTTTAAAATTGGAGAAGAGGAAGTTTCAGAGTAGGAAATCATTTGAGAAAGAACTGTCCTACATATCCAACCTCTTTACATAGTCCAGGAAAAGCTGAGTCCATGGAACCACTTAGGTTAATGGTCCTTAGACTAATCAGAACCAAGAGATCTAAGGAGAATATTTAATCAGGTCCCCCAAATGCTGTGAGAGGACTGGTTGCCTCTTTGAGGATCCCTGACCTTCTGGATATGTGAAGTCAAAAATGCACTTATGTTTTCCTTATTAGACCGAGATACAGGGCAGGAAAGACTGAGGACCAGAGCTGGTTTGGAATTTAGATTTTCCTAAAAGATGGGCTAAGAAAAACTTAAGCAGAAAGAAGATGCAATTGTAATTGTATATGCCAATGAGAAGAGAACTACCTACCAGAAAAACCTGCAGAGACTAGGGCACACTTTAGAAGGGGGTATATGTACAAAAGATACCCATCACTTCCCTGGAATCAAGGAATCAGTTTAAATTTCTAGTAGGCGGAGAACACTAATGCTGGGTTAACACAATAGGATTAGTTAAGAAAGCCCTTTCATGCTTTTTACCTCCTCTTGGTATTTCTACTTCAACCATAGAATTGCCAGAGTCACTGTAACATTTAAAGAAATCAGAAGAGTAGCTAGAATATTATGGAAAAGTTACCCTAACCCCATTTGCACTATAGACAATTTAGAAGCAGGCCAAGATTGAGTAAGAAAAAATTTTCAATTCAAATCAAACAGAAATCATGGTTGTTACTTTGAGCTAGACATAACAATTATTAAATTAGACTTCTAATTTTTTCAATTAAAGTGAACTAGGTAGTGATTTTTAGAGAGAAATAAAAAACTAGCATGACCAAAAAGGTATAGCATTTGCCCCCGATGGTTTTCAAAGGCTGAAGAAGAAGTACCCTCACAGGGCTTACCTGGAATGAACAATGATTTCTAACACGGGGTGTAAGTCTGTGCAGAATAAAAGATTTTGCCAATCCCATCCCACTCATTTCACTCTTTCAGTGTACTGACTAAAAAATCATCCAAAATTAAAATAGGTAAAAAATAAAAAATAAAACCCTCACATCACTATCACTCCTCTTCATACATGTTTCAGTCACCATATAAAGTCCTTATTAAACAGAATTCCACAGGACACTTTTTTCTTTTCCATCATTGACTATGTCCACTTAACTATGTTGTATCAATTCTAAACTGTAAAAAAGTCTTCCTATTTTAATATCTTTGACATGTAGATGTCATGCACAAAAATGGCTTCTTGCAATCATATCTGCAGCATTTTTCTTTTATTTTTCATGATTCATAAACTAAAGATGCACCATAGAAATGTCGATATGTCAAGCAGCCGATACGTCAAGCACGTTAGATCTATTTCAAAAAATATTAAAACAACAATAAAGGCAGCAAAAAATGACTGAATGTCCATTTACTTGCTCTCCAGGACTATTGTTAAAATTCAAGGGCACAGCAGAAAACCAGAAAATCTGCAAGCAAAGTTTTCAAGGGGACTCACCAGAGTTGGGGTCAGAGTTGCCGTCGGCTTCGGTCCTCTTGTCCGGAGAGGCCTGGTCGTAGAATTCGTCCTGCGGCTGAACCAGAGGAAGAGGGTGTGAGATCAGGGCTCCACTACCCACCGGCTCGTGGTCTCCTAGACCACTATCACTGCAGCTTTCCTGGGAGCCGTCGGGGAGGTGAAAGGTAACCCGGCGCTGCGACTACAAAGAAGACCACAGGACACGCCATTAACATCCTTCCTGAAGGACGCAGGCTGGAACGCAAAGCAAGCAACTTTAATACACAGCACAATGCCCAGGCAAAGTCAAAAATACTTGGAACACATCTGGGAACAAGCATCTATTATTTATCACTTACTATGACATATCCAACTTGCAAAATACAAGAAAGAATTTCAATTTCGTATAATTTAAGAGAAGAAAAAAAAAGCTGATGGTAAACCATTGAAATTATATACGAATATAATGCTAGTGGTCAAGGCTATACAAAAGTTAAATAAGTAGAATACACAAATGTTTGTTCCATAGATCTGAATAAATACATAGACAATGCAATACGGCATTCCATTTCTTGTGGATAACCAAGTATTGTGTTTATTTGAGGGTTTAAAGGTAGCTTTTGCAGTGAAGTCATTATTGTCCACTGGCCTTGATTTTTCCACCAGTCATTGGTTATAGAATATCCCTATTGAAAGGTGTTTGGATTATTACTTTGGCATCTATTTGCCAAAGTTACTTTAATAAATTTTAGTGTTTTAGTAAGATAAAATTGTGCCTTTCAGCAGATATCACTGCTTAGTTCTCTTGGTGTATGTTCTTCTAGCTGCTGCAATGTATGAGATAGGAGACTATCTATAGCTGTGTGGGGTGGAGTTTTATGCCTGACAGAATTATGTGAGAGTAGTAAATTTATGCTTTACCTCTGACTAAACCTAATTTTCACTCTACTTTGATAACCAAAAAAACCTTTCAATATCACATTACATATGACTAATTTTGCTCAGATTTAATAACATTATGAATATATAAATAATTATTTATATAAATAAATAATATGGAGATGTATGGCATAATCATTTTGTCATACTCAAAATTTGTGCTTTTTAAGAGACAACTTATAAATTGCATCCATTTCAAAGAAAATGAATAAATTTAGAGACAAAATATTATAGGTAGAAATACTGCTACTCAATAAATGTAGTTTTTATAGACTGACAATAGAACATGGCCTATTTCCTGTGAGTCACTAGTTCAAATCCAGCTGAGAGTCATAATTGAGAAGAGCTGACACCACTGTATTGTTGTTCAATCACCTGTGTGAAATGATTTAAGAGTTTAGTACATTTTTAATGAACTGATGTTACCATCACATAAACTATAATCATAAATGGTCCTAATTGAGTCTATCGTAGGACACTTAAGCTTCAAGCGCAACTATCTCCCTACCATTGTTCCTTCCTCAGTAGATTTTGAAATGTGCCTAGACAGTGCTACACTATATTAAGCAAAATTTGAATTTTAATATCTAATTAATATCTGAAATGCATTTCTACTTTTATAGGGAAGACTATGCTACTGATTTTATTTATTAGAGTGTTTGTTCTCCCACGTGAACTTAACTCTTGAGGGAAAAGCAATAACGCCAACATCTTCCATTTCTGTTGCAGTATTCACTTAATTCATTACGTACCTGTGCATGTGTGCTCAATTGTGTCCTATAATTTGTGGTGTGATGGACTATAGTCTCCCAGGCTCCTCTGTCCATGGGATTATTTAGGCAAGAATATTGGAGTGGGTTGCCATTTCCTTCTCCAGGAGCATATTAAGTGAATCCTTTTGTAATAAACACAGTACTAAGGACAGTGAACATCTGCACACAATACATAATTGTCAAATATTGCTTTTAAAGTGACAGGCTGCTAAAATTTCCATAGTTTGAGTAATTAAAGTATCTTTGATGTGCCTCTGAATGACTCCCTCTTAGTGATAGCTCAGAGAACTGAAAAGAAGTCAAAACTCAAAAGACAATGGAACAATTTGATTGATTCTGTAACCTTCATAAAGCATTTTGGGAAGACACACATAAGCTATTATAAAATATTTGTTTCATAGATGAAGGAAAAAGGAAAATTAATACCTGTGATATTCTTCTAAGCATAATGTTGCTTTAATTACTATAGTTTTTTTTTCCCCCCCTAGGAAATGCCCTAGTCCACAACATCAGCTGTATCTAAATCCATCAGTTCTCACAGTGAAGTCAGTAGAGCTGGTATTTATTGAGCACCTACTCGTATAGAGACTGGTACTATAATTACACTGAGAATAAAAAGGAAAATATGTTTTTTAAACTATTTCAAATACAACATACTAAATTCCATCTGATACACACTCTACTATGATATTTCTTTACCACTTTATAAGTGAGAATAAGAGATATAAATCTAGTGTAATTTATTTGCACTAAGACCCTGTAAATTAGAGTAATATAATGTTTAAACTACTGCGGCTTACGGAAATATTTCCTAATTAATTTGACTCAAAGATGTTTAAGTCTTAATTGGCAAAATTGTGCACAATTTATCAGTCTAATGGGAGGTAGGGGTGGTGATGCATATGGACTAAGAATTGCAACATGGATATGATATCAGGAAGCAAATTGATCAAGCAAATCAATCTTAAACTTATCATCATAATGATTGATGCAAGTGAAATAATGTTTGGCTTATCAAGGTAGATAAAAGGAGAATGTTTGAATAAACTAAAATGAAGGAAAATTAGGATACATTCTGCAATAAGAAACAGGAGTTATAGGTGTCATGAAAGACTACAGTACTTATTCCGGTTTTGCCCAAGGGCACCAGATAAGGAGTCAGAACCAGACCTCCTGCCTGGGAGTGTTTGCCTTGTAGAGCCTGGTCCTGGGCAATGACACCATTTCTTTGAAGGAGTTCTTGGCCTTGTAAAAAGGATGGAGCAGTGCCTTCAGCAGTGGATATTGTAAGGTACAAATAGATAAAATAAGAAGTGTTCTTGTTATATAATACATGACACATGGTAGGTACTCAATAAAAGGTAGCTGTGAAAGTGAAAGTCGCTCAGTCGTGTCCGACTCTTTGCGACCCCATGGACTGTCCATGGAATTCTCCAGGCCAGAATACTGGAATGAATAGCCTTTCCCTTCTCCAGGGGATCTTCCCAACCCAGAGATCGAACCCAGGTCTCCCACATTGCAGGTGGATTCTTTACCAGCTGAGCCACAAGGGAAGCCCCAATTCTTGAAATTCATATCTACACATTCTCTTTTAATCTCTGGGGTATCAATGTTTAGCAATTATAGAGATGTAATACTTTCACCCACGAAAAAGTGTTGTTCTTTGGGAAGAGAACTGCAGTCTTGGCATGCCTCTCATTGTGCCTATAGGTATGTCAGCCCAGAATCTTTTTGAGTGGAAGCTGCTCTGGGATAAGAGTGAACAATGAAGATCAACAGTTTAGAACACAGGGTTTTTTTGCAAAGAAAGTTTTCCCACTGTTCTTTCAAGAAACTTGTAATTGTTTGTATATTTAAAGAAAGAAAGAAAGAACTTTTTACTTGTAGCCTCTGGGAATTTTGATTTTGGGTTATCGCCATGGAAATGTGCCCCAATTTGGGTTATAAATATAGTCAAACCCTGCCTGACTGAATTGGGACACACATGCTATCATGAGACTACTTCAGACTTTCCAAAGCTTGGACACTTATATTTTGCTTTCCTGAATCTATTTCTTACCATTTCCATTTTCTCTCATGGGAAACATTATTATTATTTTTGCTAAGTCTGGTTGATGGTTTGAGTGTCACATTTATGTACCTAATTTATCACTGACAAAGTTAGCTCCAGGTCCCAGGCTGGCTAGAGAAAAAGTAAGATGGGAACAATAATTACTGAGGCTGATCATTGTTATTTTATCTCTGGACTGCTGGTATGGTTTCTGACCACTTTAAGCTTCCATCAGAGACCCTGTACTCTATGCCAGAATAAAGGGCCATCCATACAAATACAGAAATGTCCTGGATCTTGCAGGTTGGAAGGTATCACACTGGTTAGATTTGAGAAACATCACCAAGTACTTTTACAATACTTTTTCTTATAGGTTAGTGTGAAGGAGAGCAGAAATTTAAGATGCCCTGGGAAGATACACATGTTTCTGTGTTGGGCGCTGTTTTTTAAGATTCACTGAGAGAATGAGTCACCTAAGAATACTAATCATTGCTTTAATGCTTCTGTTATGTGTCTTACTGGTACAGGACATTATTCACCAATAAATGACTCACATTCAAGCCTACAGTCCAAGTCCCATTAATTTAGAGAGATTCTCATGCACAAAGATTTGCTAGGAAGGTACTTTGTGCCTTTGTTAACAGCAAAATGGTAGAAAAAGGTGAAATGTGTAGTAAGTAACTTAATTATATGATAGCATATAACCAAATCATTCACAATATTTAAAATTTTGTTAGTGTTGGCTTAAAACTCAACATTCAGAAAACTAAGATCATGGCATTCAGTCCCATCACTTCATGGCAAATAGATGGGGAAATAATGGAAACAGTGAGAGAGCTTATATTTGGGGGGGGGGCTCCAAAATCACTGCAGATGGTGACTGCAGCCATGATTAAAAGATGCTTGCTCCTTGGAAGAAAAGTTATGACCAACCTAGACAGCATATTAAAAAGCAGAGACATTATTTTGCTAACAAAAGCCCAGTCTATCTAGTCAAAGCTATGGTTTTTCCAGTAGTCATGTATGGATGTGAGAGTTGGACCATAAAGAAAGCTGAGCACTGAAGAATTGATACTTTTGAACTGTAGTGTTGGAGAAGACTCTTGAGAGTTCCAATCAAGCCAGTCCATCCTAAAGGAAATCAGTCCTGAATATTCATTGGAAGGACTGATGCTGAAGCTGAAACTCCAATAATTCGGCCAACTGATGCAAAGAACTGACTCATTTGGAAAGATCCTGATGCTGGGAAAGATGAAAGGTGGAAGGAGAAGGGGACGACAGAGGATGAGATGGTTGGATGGCATCACCAGCTCCAGAGCTGGTGATGGACAAGGAAGCCTGGCATGCTGCAGTCCACAGGGTCACAAAGAGTCAGACACGACTGAGTGACTGAACTGAACTGATAGTCTATTGTTAACTGTAAAAATCAGGTTAGCAAAAATTTTACTGAGTTGAATTGATTTTTTTTTTAATGCCTTGGATTATACCATTTGTGCTTCCCTGGTGACTCAGTAGGAGTCCACCTGAAATACAGGAGACCTTCTGCAATGCAGGAGACTCAGGTTCAGTCCATGGGTTGGGGAAGATCTCCTGGAGAAGGGAATGACAATCCACTCCAGTATTCTTGCCTGGGAAATCCCATGGACAAAGAAGCCTGATGGTCTACAGTCTGTGGAGTTGCAAAAGTCAGACAAAATTTAGCAACTAGACCACCACCTAATGTGTCTTGAGGTGTGAATATGTGTAAGCTAATATATGATTGCATACATTAAGTATTTAAATTGGTATTGTTTGGTTATGGAGTTATGATATTTAAAATTTTTATTATTTTGACTATACTAAAGCTATCACATGTTTAGTTAAGTTCAGTCGCTCAGTTGTATCCAATTCGTTGCTACCCCAATGGACTGCTGCATGCCAGGCTTCCCTGTCCATCACCAACTCCTGGAGCTTTTTTATTTGAAATAATATTTTCATATATATTTTGTCTCAAGTAGCAAAGAAAATCATACCAAAAATGGTTAAAAAAACTCTGGAGATTGTAAACTGCGTTTGAATTGAAATATTTCTTGTAAACATTAATTAGAAACATTTTGTCCTTTCTTATTTTTAAGAGAATATATTTCCATTTAAAATTTAAAAGTAATAAAAAAAGTAATAGTTAAGAGTATAATCTTAGGTTGCAAGCTATCTAAAGAAGAATTTTTAAATGACAAAATAACACACGTTCAGCTAAAACCACTGATTCAATTCAATAGCAAGTTCCTCAATAGCTTCTTGCCATCTAAAATCAATGAGTACTCTTCCTCTTAATAAAATCCTGAGTCAAGTAAAACTCATAGAGGTTTGGAGGGTAAATTAAATGCAACCCAGAAAGCAATTTGTGGTTACAGTTTAATTTGCTATTACTCAACACTCTCAGGCTTGACTAGAAACTAATATTACTATACATATGTTCTTCCCCATTCATGTTTGAGCACTCTCATCAAGAAACTAAGACTCTAAGAAATAGTTTCGCAGGACAGAATTAATACAGAACTTTTCAACTGGTGATAAATGAAATAATTCTGAGTACATAATTAATTTCTAATGAGTTATTTTATTATTTGTTACTGGTAAATTGAGTTAATCTCCTATCCTTTTGATTGGAAACACTTATGCTAAAAAGTTTCTACTATTGCAGAATGTGTGTACTTTTTTAAAGCTGGAAATCATCTAGGGATTTTCTAGTCTCTTTGAATTTGTTACATTTATTTCAAATGAGTAAGTGAGGTAAAGGGATTTGTCTCTGTAGGTTTCAATAGGAACTTATGTAGGTTTCATTTGATTTCCAACAAAAAGGACTATTCATTTATCCCTTCATAAATAATTTTTGCGAACCTATTTGTATAATTCATTAAAGAAACCTCAACTAAAACTGAAAGTAGGGCAGGCCTGTAGGAGGGGCTGTCACATTCATAGTCAATTACTCCAAAGTGACCCCTGTCGACATCTCCCACTAGAAGTTGTCTCCTACTTTACTATCTGGGAAGTTGAAAACTTCTCTAGTGCACTGGAAAGTACCAGAGGGATGGGATGGGGAGGGAGACGGGAGGGGGGATCGGGATGGGGAACACATGTAAATCCATGGCTGATTCATGTCAATGTATGGCAAAAACCACTACAATATTGTAAAGTAATTAGCCTCCAACAACAAAAAAAAAAGAAATTAAAAAAAAAGAAAAAGAAAGAAACAAAACGTCTCTGTCTCTTGAATAGCCCAGCCAAACAGAGAGGATAGCAGCCCAACCAATGAGAACTTTCATACTTTGGATTCACAGCTTCTTCCAATAGACTCTCATTATTACAGTTCCTCCCAATTCTGCCCTTTTCCTGAAACACCTCTCCCTTTCCTTGTTCTCTGGATTTGCCTATGAGCCACCATAGTTCGCATAACTTGAATTGTAATTCTCATGGCTATGTCTGTATAAACTCACTTAAGCTGGTAGAATAGCTGGTTATTATATTATTGAAGTTCAGGTACTATCTGCTAGACGCCATCCTATTAATACCTGCTAAGAATATGATGGTGAACAAGACAAAAACTGTATCACACAGTTTCCTAAAAAGTAGAATTTTATTAAGTTATTCCTTAATAGTTCTGAGCATGCTTTCAACCAGCACCTGTGTTACCTATTTTATAATTTGATTTCATTCATATCTTGCAAACTATGCAGACTTTAGCAACGTCAGTGCATGAAATAGCCGAATGAAACATGGTACCAATGAACTAGTTGTCAGTATTTCCTTCTTTTCTTTTTAATGTTTACATTTCAAAATATTTGGAGACAAATAAGAAGGCTAAGTTTATGTTGGAGAAAGATGTATTTGCATAATAACTTCACTGACCTAGGTGATGGATGTAAAGTTATCAGGATCTTTAAAACAAAATTTTTGATTCCTAGTGGTATCTATGCTATATAAAACAAGACTAGGGTGCAGATGATACCTGTCCATATAAAGTTGAATAGCATTTTCAGGGGAAACAGGGAATGCTCATCTATACTATATTCATCTTCCTGTTAACCAGTTTGATACCTGCTGCTAAGCGACTGCTTCATTTCAGGACAGAGTTGTGGGCTTTTGTTCTAATTTCAGTACTCAACTGCATAATAGTGTAGGAAGCTTGTTTCAGTTTCTATATGTGTGGAGAATCTCACAGTAACTTAAACTTAGCCTGCTTCCTTGACTTTGTAAATGTCTTACTGTGAAATGACTTCCTTAAATTAAAAACTTAGGCTTTTTGTACTTTGTAAGTAAAGTGCTTTGAATACCTCATAGGACTTCATATGTCTGGAAGATGTGTGTAATGACGCATGATGAAATTTTTAATATACATTTATTTTTATTTCCTTTTGATCTCAGTATGATCTGTGAGAAAGTTAGGTAGCATTTCTCTTCACATTCAAGAACAACTGATAGCTTTAAAGAACTTGAGAGAAAACTAAATTCTTTGTACTGTTTTGGGGTATAACTTTGGTGCTTGAATTTAAATATCAGAACCAAACATAAGAGAGGCATTTCCTCCCTTAATCATTTTCCCCTGTGGGACGTCAGAGAAAGGGAATAGGGTTAGAATCAACTTTCCTCCTTGGTTTGGTGGTATCACCCTATTGGTTTGGTGGCATCACCCTACTCTTAAATTCCCTCTAGGGTCCAAAGCAAGCAGAGAGGATTAAGAATTGTTGGCATTGTTGGTTATTTTGCTCCTCATATTCTTATTTGGTTCCTACTATCAGAAACACCCTCAACCTATTTCTTACAGTTAAATGTTGCCCAGTAGGAGTGCAGTGCTTTATCTGAGCATACAAAATATAAAATGACTAGAGTAAACAGGAGCAACTGCTCCTTAATCTACAAGCAGAATTCTTGCATCTATAAATTATATGTACAGAAATAGAGAAGAAACAACTCAGCAAGAGGCCTTTCCAATTTAGTCTTGTAGTATAAACAAATCCATGTGACGCAGGCAGTTACCCTTATCATATTTATGGAATCTGCATACATGATAGTCATAGCACTTTAATTAGAAACTCCACTAAGTTATCACTGTGGTTAAGTAAAATTACAGAACTCACTGATATAGTATGTGGTCTTTTACCATAAGTGATCCTTCTTTGGATAACAAAAAATCATTAAAAAGTATGTATCAGATCTGTCAGTGTAGTTAATATAAATAGTCTAATTTGGTGTTTAGCTTTCAGGAATTTTTCTCAGGTAATTTTAACAGAAGTAACAAAAAGAGGTAATGAGCATTTCCCTAGCATTCCCTTCCGTTAGTAGTTCTCAGTACAAAATAAAAGTTATAAAGCAAAAAATAGGCCATATTTTCTTCAAGAATGTTGTATTTTTCAAAAAGCACTCCCTAAATGTATATTATATTATATTTATTATTAGGCTTCCCTGGTAGCTCAGACAGTAAAGAATCTGTCTGCAATGCAGGAGACTTGGGTTCAGTCCCTGGGTTGGGAAGATCCCTTGGAGAACAAAATGGCAACCCACTCCAATATTCTTACCTAGAAAACTCCAGGTAAGGTAATTCTGGAGGAACCTGACCAGTTACAGTTCAAGGAGTCCCAAAGAGTTGGACACAATTGAGCGATTAACACTCATACACACTCACATTAGATTATATAAGTTCAAACAGTGGGTACTTGAGTCATAAAAGTTTGAACATGCACACACACACTTTAAACTTCCCTTGTGTATTGCTAAACAAGCACGCACAAGATCATAATTATCCAGTAAGAGTGAAAGCTGGTAATCTCAAGCTTTTACAGGACAAATCATGTTATTTCAAGTCAAAGAAAGATATGCAGATAGAGAGGTAGAGGCAGCAAGAAACAACCTGTATAATTTCTCCAGGACATACTATTATGGTACAATGAGATTTTTTGAAAGTCCTTCTGAAGTTCACTAATTTGCACCTAAAAAGTGGTATGATCTGTCTCAATGGACCTTGTGTCAAACTCTGCAGTTTCATTTTATTTATTTAGCTTTTTGTGTAATGTTTGTAGTATAAAGAAAAGCATTAAAACTCTTTAGAAGCAGTGAAGAGATAAGAAGTTATTTGAACTAGTGTTAGCACGTATGATGGGTATTTGTCCCTGATGGTCTATGGATTACAAATAATTCTGAGCCATCAATCATATCTTCTGTGGAAGAAAAAAAGCAAAACAAAAATGGTGATGGAAATGATATTTTTAGCCTCTTTCTAGTCTATGATTCATGTGATTTATATATGGAGAGTATCTTATAACTATTAATTAGTATAGGAACCACCAAAAGCATCAGTCATGATAAAGAACTCAATCCTCATAGGCAGGTTAATTGGGGAACTAATCTGCATAGAGAAGGTAGATAGGGGGACAAAGTCTGCTGAATGCAAGTATAGGTCCAAGTTACACTTTGAGGACATAGAAATGTGTATGCACAGGCACAGGACGTGACCCTGATATTGATGAACTATTGAATTCTTTTTTCTAGGTTCTTCTATAAACTTGACCCAATTTGAGAAATGTTTTACCAGAATGGGAAAGACTGAAGCTGAGCAGATAGGGAAGAAGCTATCTTTGGTCACACACACACAAAAAAAAACACACACACACACAAAAGAAACAGGAATCCCTGGAATTTCATCTGAAATCTTGGACTCGGTAAATCATCTCACAGGCAGTAGTTTGATAGGATGATTTATTGGTATAGGATGATTAGCTATCCTCTAAAAAACAATGTCTGTATTAGCTATCAAATTTGGATTGATTGCTAGGAACTTCATTTATCCTTTGTAATTGTATGGCACATTCTGATAGAAAAGCATTTTCTTATTTTGTCATCTTTTAGTTCTCTCAAAGCATGTCAGTGAAAATATTGTTTGCAATTGAAAATGTTTGATTAGGAATGTGTGAAACTTAAGTCATAATTCTTTTTCTCAGAATAAGTTAGGGAGAAAATGAGGAGACTTTAAAAATATATCTGCAGCATATACATAAACAGTATATGCATATTTATATATAGATGATGCAAAACTAATGCACAAATTCCAACACAGGCTGACACGCTGACGTGTCTTAGCATGTGAAATTTCCCTATTCTTATACAAGGAAATTGTCAAATATATCCAAGATCTTTGTTATATTTATCAATGTTGAAAATGAAATATAAATTTTATTAATTGTATCTTAGAAAACCTGAATTAATTTAGATATAACAAGTTGCATTCTAAAAAGAGTTTCTTCTGTCTTATATTTCATGCCATACATACAGCTTTAACCAGTGATGAAAATTAATTGAATAACAATGATATTTCATTGAGTGTAGAATTCACCATATAAAACTATGATTATAAGATGAAAAAAACATATTTTAGATAAGCAGAAATTGTATAAAACATTTATTTAATTATTTTATGGAGGAGATACTTCATAATCTAGAGTAATGCCACTGTATTTTTAGATTTTGGATTTTGTGTTTCTTGAGTTGTTTTGAGACAATTATAATGCAGAGTCTCAAGGTACCAACTGTTTGCCTTTTATGATCTGACTTTACTTTTTAAGACTTCCCTGGTGGCTCAGATGGTGGAGTATCTGCTTATAATGCAGGAAACCTGGGTTCAATCCCTGGGTCAGGGAAGATCTCCTGGAGAAGGAAATGGCAACCCACTCCAGTATTCTTGCCTGGAAAATCCCATGGACGGAAGAGCCTGGTAGGTACAGTCCGTGGGGTCACAAAGAGTCGGACATGACTGAGTGACTTCACTTCACTTTCACTTTTGGAAACAACTGAAAGCTATCTGTAATGATGAACAGTAGCATTTTACAAAAAAAGGAGAGATACAAAATAACACAGAACATTTTCTTCAGTGGCTTCAGTTCAGTTCAGTTCAGTTGCTCAGCTGTGTCCGACTCTTTGAGATCCCATGGACTGCAGCATGCCAGGCTTCCCTGTCCATTGCCAACTCCTGGAGTTTACTCAAACTCATGTCCGTTGAGTTGGTGATGCCTTCTGTGGCTTAGAAACTAGCTTTTAAGACAATCACAAAAGGGGACTTCCAAAATATTTTGAGACATGATGATATTCAATGAAGGAGCAGAAGAGAGTCAGTTTGAAGGACAGCACTCTAAGTGGGCTTCCGTGGAGGCTCGAGTTTGATCCCTGAGTCAGAAATATCCCCTGGAGAAGGGGATGGCATCCCACTCCAGTGTTATTGCCTGGAGAATTCCATGGACAGGGGAGCCTGGTGGCAGGCTGTGTAGTTCACGGGGTCACAGAGAATCAGTGTGAGCAACTAACACACACTTTTCTAAGCACATGACTTAAGTTATTAGCTAAAAGTCATTCTTGGCTCTATTCTTGGCTTATATGCAAGAATGTCCTTTTTGGATCTAAATTTAGAAAGAATAGTGCTGGTAGTCTGGTATGAGAGAACGAGATGAATGGTTATGGTCTTAAAAAAGCAGCTTTGAATGACAGAAATCTGAGAAAAACCTGATGAAGCAAGCTTGCTACCCATGCACTGAGCAGTAACATTTGGATATGGAAATCATATCAAAATATTTTTGAGAGTATTAATAAGCATTATTCAGTAGAGTGTAACACAGTAATGTCCTGATTAACTGGAGGAAAATGTTTTAATTTTCTTTGCTTTGAAAAAATATAATATGTAACTACCTACTGTACTCTGCCAGAATCAGAGCCCTTATAATGATCTTAAGAAAACAGAAAAACTAACCCAGTTGGAATAAACATGAGTAAGACTTTATATCTCTTTTCTCCTGGGTAGAGTGGCCTTTGTTCTGAACATTCAAAGTAGATGGACTTCATTTTTTTCTAAAATCTACCTATTATTGCAGACAGTCACTGTGACTTTGAGTCTGGTATTTGAAACAAAAATCACTCCTACATCTCAGTGATAATCACTACTTGCCCTGTGGCTCTTGGTTTTTCCTTTGAAAACATTACCGAGTCACCAGTCTCTGTTATTTGTGCACTGGGGATTATTCGCTTCTCTGAATACAAATACAAAATTCAAACAGCTGTCAAAAACTTCTGTATGTCAAAAGTTTCTGTAGATTTAGGTAGCATCTATATAATAATGAGCTATATTCAGATCAATGTAGTTACCTTCAAAGAGCACTCCAATATTATGTTTCAAATGTGGACACAGCATTCCAGATGGTAACAGCTCAAAAACTAGCAATATTTTTGGTAGATTTAAAATCACCTGACACTAAGACCCAGCATGTGTACCCAGAAATTCCTTCTGTTTTGTCTGGGACAGGGACTGAAAGATAGTCTCAGGATGAAACATTGACAAAATTTTCCACCCTAGAGGTAACTTATTATATGACACAATTTGGCCTATGCATTAAAAAACAGTAAGGCACCCTGCAATTTGAGAAAAAGAAATAATCACATTTCCTAAAGTTTATATTTAGGATCTCAATAGTCAAAAATATATTGTCCTATGTACACAATGTTAAAAAATGATTGGCAAATTGCTAGTCCAGAATAAATTATTTTCAGTGAAATTATTCTTGTGAACAAATGCTAAAATGAATGAATGCATAGAATCTTTATTTATGATTTAAAAAGGATCACTCAGGCTATTAACCTAAATGAAATGGGAGAATGCAATTAAATATTTGAAAGAAAACTTGCTCTATCTTGAAGATATAAAAAGATTAGAACACTAAGAGCTGACACTAATGTAAAATGCAGGCTTCAGTTAATAATAATGTATCAATAATATTTATTGTAAGATGTATCAAAGTGTTAATAGGAGAACCTTTCCAGGAGAAGAGTATATATGGAAAGTTTATTATTTGTGCACAATTTTTGTGTAAACCAAAAACTGTTTTTAAAAATAAAGTCTATTTTTTAAAAAATACAAGGATTAAACAAGAAAAGATTGGAGGAAAAGACTTTACTAGGGAAAGTGAAGAGAATTCAAGCTATTTTCATGGAATTTAAAAGATGATGGTGCTGTTTTGCATATTGAATTTTACTGCTATAGAGTTTAGTGTGTGTGATATGGATACTCATTTATTACCACTATTATATTTAGCCTGAGTGATCCTTTTTAAGTCATAAATAAAGATTCTATACTTTCATAATTATATGCATTTCAAAAAATAATATTTCTGTATATGTAATTTTGTGATTTTTACCACAATTATCCTTGGTTCCTTTTTAAAATTTTTGAAATAGTATAAACTTTAATAGGTTCTCAAATAAGTAGACACTTTAATTTATATTTTACAATGATATAAGCCAATTTTGACACTTTAGGGACATATTTCAGATAGTCAACTTCATGAAGATGAAATGAAATGTTCTTCATATCACAAAATAATTCTGATCTAGTTTATGTCTTAACCTGACAGATGGAAGAAGATAGATGATGGTACTTTGGGAATTAAGGAATTAGTTTCCTGGAATAGATCATAGCGCTTACTGTCTATAGAAAGCATCTTATCTTAGGTTTCACAGACTGACAAAGCACAAGGAGAATGTGGTTCAGATATCTTGTTTGATCACTAACTTTTCAGAGACATGAAAATCTAGATTTTCATTGAAACTGCAGTGTGGATGATAACTGATCAAACCAATTTTAGTTCCTGGGAAACTCTGACAGAAAAAAGCTCTTTTTTGTGAAGGGCAACATCATTTGACTCTCAAACAAATATAATCTCTCCTTATGTTTGTAGAGCAATATTGTTAGTACTATAATAGTGAAGGAAGAAGTTAAAAATGAACAGCTTGAGACTTAAATCTATTTTAGTAATATATGTTGAAAAATCTTACCAAGTATTCTGTTCACTAAATTCATTATAAAGTTTCAAACTATATGCAAGAGATGTATACATTAACAGGATAGACTAAAAGGAAAACTATAAAAATTTTTGAGCCCCCATAAAATGAACCTATCTGAAATTACACCATCAAAGAACTTGAAAGTATGGAGAATTCATGCTATTATGGATGGTTTAAGCCTCAAAAAATTCCCTAGCATCTTTATTCAGCTATGTAACAAAAACTGTTAACCACCCACTTTCTGTTAGGTACTCTTAAATACTGATGGAACTTTTTCAGTCAAGAATGGCACAATCTCTCCACTCATAAGACTTACAATCTAATAAATGAAATAGATGAGTAAATTATTACAAATGGGTTAGGTATTACAAAAAAGAAATTCAGGTATAAAAAACATATATAATAGAAGGATCCAACTCAACCAGAGAAGTCTCTTAGTAAGGGCTATGGCAGCCCATGCATAGCTACATGGCACACCCTAGAAGGCTATGAATCACAATCCCACTAGCTTATAATTCCAGGCAAAAATATGAATTAATAACTCCAGAAGTAGACTCTTGTCTACTTTTCTCTTTTTTTAATTTGGCTGCATAGGGTCTTGGTTTCAGTACACAGGGAACTTTGTTGTGGCATGTAGGATCTAGTTCCTTCACCAGGGATCAAATCCAGGCCCTCTGCATTGGAAGCATGCAGTCTTAACCACTGGACCACGAGGGAATTTCCATTGTCCACTTTTTTTTTTTTTTGCTTTCCCGTGTGGAACTCTAACTCTATATCCCCTAAATAAATGTCATTAAAAATTATAGATGCTACTGAAGCAGAGTTACCAATGCTTCTGAAGATCTCTTGATTTTTACTGGTTCCACTGAAATATATAAACATAAGCATGAGTGTAGTGATATTTACATTTTTAGGATTTAATCATTAGGTCTCAGTAATTCTGGGTACTTAATAATGGTATTTTGGTACACTATTGTTTGTTTCAGAATTCCTTTAACTATCTGTTCTTTTCAGCTTATTATCAGAAATTGTGATTAAAAATCATACATTAAGAAAATTATGACAAATCAGAACTAAAACTAGAAATTCCTCAAAGTCAGGAACCATATTTTATGTGACTTGATATATTTAGCATCTGTGATAGTCCTAAGTATCTGACAGGCATCTGAAATATGTATTGCATGAAAATATATAACAGCCTACATAATCACAAAACTTTCTTTTCTTTAATGACAATGTCAAAATAAAAGAACTAGCTTGATAGAGTGTTCTTTTAAACATGAAAGGAAAATACCTGTTTATAAGATAATACTGAAAATGTACCTGAGTTGACAGATGAAAAAAAAAATGATAAGCAGATAAATGCAGCATTTTTAATAACTAAAAAAGCATACATCAATGGAAGTGAAATGGACTCTGTGGAACTGTTGATTGTTTCAGTGGATTTTTCAACCATTTTCATTCTTAAGGCCATTCAACAAGTTGTATCCTTGCCTCTGTTGTCTTTCTTTAGGAACTACAAAGGTCTCTGCCATGGATGACTTCTCTCTTATGAAAGAAAATAGAGACTCATAATTAGTCAAAACCAGCAGTTAAGCCCCTCACTAACAAGTGATCAGACTCCTGATCACAGGTTAAAAATATCCTAAGGCAGCAAGTAGCTATACAGAATGAAAAACAGAAAAAAGGTAGGGTCTTCCATTGTTTCTTTTCATGTGTAGAAAATATCTGAATAGATATTCTAGGTCATAGAACTCTAAATATTTAAGAACATTTTCAGTGTTATGAAATGCCACAGTAAGGCTTTATTAGCTAAAATATGCTTCCCATACAACATTCTTAATGTTTCTTCTCTTTTTATAAGAACAATCACTTAAAAATATTTACTTTAAGTGTTTAAATATTATAATACATTTTAAAATATAAGCCATTCTGACTATAATGTAATTTACATAATACATAAGGATATATATTTGTGATAAACATTAAGGTACACAATGCTCAAAAGCAATATAAAATTCCTTAAGTAATCGCTTTAAGATTATTTATTATGAAACCTCTTTCTTAGATTAATAGCTTTTTAGCAATATAAATTGTGACACAGAAGAAATGACTTTTGTTGGAATCAAAATTATCCTAACATATTTACTCCTAATAGTGTTTAATTTCATATTGCAATGATTAATTAGAGTGGATGACTTTATTTTCTGCCGTTTTAACTACAAGAAATGATCTCTTCTGTTTTTATCCTATTATAAGGATCGTTACAAAAGTGGGAAACAATTAACACCGGGTTTAATGCCTGAGTGCTACAGAGCTGAAGTAATTGCACTCAAGGTCTGCTAACTTTTTAATCAGGCATTTGGTTGCAAGCTGCTTGCAATTGATTCTGAGAGAACTAATGCTACCTAAGGAGGAAAGCAGGTGTGCCAGGAAAGCAGACATATTGGCAAAACAAATGAAAGATTTTAAAAGTGGAAAAAAAAAAGTAGGAAAACCAAAGCAAATGCTTGTCATCAGGCCACTTATTTGACTCAGCTTGTTACTGAAAAATGACAGTTGTGAGCACAAGCATTATGGGGGAGGCCCTACTGACCTACAGCTTTCAAAATATGATACTAATGCTTAGCAATGAAGGCTCAGTCCATCCCAAGTATAGTGAATTGAGTTAATTAAGAGAAAAAGCTTGAAATTTCCATATTCACGAGAGTTTAAGACACCAACAGAGGTTCGTGGAATTACATCCTAATTAGAAAAGTTCCCTCTGTTTGCATTCAGGCTGCTCTTTGAAAAACAAATGTGGTTAGGTACTTTGTTCTCTCTTAAAAAAAATTCAGTTTTTCTCTGAAAGCTAATGATATCTTCTTTTTCTCTTCTTTAATGTCATTCACCTACTGTGAAGGTGACTCCTTTTAGGCAAGGTGCACACATAATAAGGTGTGTGCATCCCTTAGGAGTACTGAAAGTTGGGGTATTTAAAGGTTCCTCTCCTCTATAATCCCTTGAAAGGGTTAATGAAAAGTGAAGGTGAAAGTGTTAGTCACTCAGTTCAGTTCAGTTCAGTTGCTCAGTAGTGTCGGACTGTTTGCGACCCCATGAACCGCAGCACGCCAGGCCTCCCTGTCCATCACCAGCTGCCGGAGTCCACCCAAACCCATGTCCATTGTGTCGGTGATACCATCCAACCATCTCATCCTCTGTCATCCCCTTCTTCTCCTGCCTTCAATCTTTCCAGCATCAGGGTCTTTTCAAATGAGTCAGCTCTTCACATCAGGTATCCCAAAGTATTGGAGTTTCAGCTTCAGCATCAGTCCTTCCAGTGAACACCCAGGACCGATCTCTTTTAGGATGGACTGGTTGGATCTCCTTGCAGTCCAGTCGTGTCCAACTCTTATGATCCCAGAGGCAGCCCGCCAGGCACCTCTGTCCATGGGATTTTCCAGGCAAGAATGCTGAAGTGGGTTGCCGTTCCCTTTTCCAGGGTATCTTAACTCATTTAATGCTATTGTAAAAGTGCTTTCCACTAATAGGACAATAGGCTGATAAGAAGCAGATGAATTCTTATAAAACTCCAAGTCTGAACATTTTTACGATGGTTAGGTACACCAAAGATCTCCATTTACGCAGAGAAAGGAAAACAAATGACAGATTTAGCCATTTTGAATTCCAGGACAGAGTTATTGTTTTCTTGAATTCCCCAAAGGAAGTAAGAACATTTAAATGTTTAGAATATAAAGAACTACTTCTTGCCCCAGAAAAGCAAATCAGAGTAGAAATAAGAAAAAGAGACAACAGAAAGGAGTTTTCTAAAGCAAAGTCCTATGTGCATTTTAATTACATTTGTGTGCTGGGCCACCAGGCAATCAGCATTAGAATTCGTTAGGATGCCTCAGAGCCCAGAATAAAGTACACCGAAATCAATGGATCTAACACGTGATAGCCATTGACATGAGTTTCTATTCCAGCTCCAAATAAGTTAGGGAAGGCGCAGCTCAGTTTGTGTGGATCATTTTAGCTTCCAAGAAGCTCTGGCTCAGCTTCTCCCACTGTAAGAAGCGGGCACTGAATCACTGCGGCTTCTGTTGTTTCTAGGTGAAGGGCTAATACGGGTAACCAGAAGGCACCTGGCATCACTCCATCTGAACATAAAGTCCTGTAATCATATGGGACTCCCACATGGCCACGATCCCAAGAAGCTCAGGAAGGATGCCAAGTTAGAGGAGAATAATGAGACTGGCAGGCAAAGGAGCCCCTTGGTGGCCCAGATTGACACAAAGATGGCTTTTGCCAGATTAAAAACTATGCACTTTCTGACTCCAAATGTGACTTTAAACAAAATCCTCACTTTCTGCGCAGCATTTTATAGCAATTTGGAGTTCATATTGATGTAATCCTTTGGTATTCAGTAGGCCTGAATGATGTGCATGTGTGTGTGTATTATTTTTGTATATTACAAATTTTGTATATTACAAAAATAACATTCCATGTATTACATGTATTATATTCCATGTAATTCCATGTGTATTACATTCCAAGAATTCATGGGAATCCATTCCATAATAGTTCTTCCTGCCAGTGGAGCAGAGAAAGGCATCCCAAAACTAGGCACACTTGTGAGTGTGAAGTTGCACTGTTGTAGCCACGCATTCCGGGAAACAAACTCACTCAGAAGGACAGTGCGGATAGTGGAGTGCAGTTTATTACACCGGCGGGCCCAAGGCAGAGTCTCTTCTTAGCTAGGGACCCTGACTGACTTTTGTGAAAACCTTATATACCTTAAGTTTACTGCTCAAGCCTACATCCCCAAATTCTTTAAACCTAGCCTGGAAAGTGTTAAAGGGAGATACAATCAGGTTACAGCCATGATTCATAGTCAGAAGGGTCAGCTGGTTAGACCTTGTAGCCTACAACGATGGGTGCCATAAAGATTACAAAGGTGAGTGACTACATAGGAACTATTACATTCTTTTTGGCGATGGGAAATCTTGGTATGGAATCTGGTGTTTATCAGTCCAGGAGGCCAGTTCGGCTGTAGGTATGTTATCCCCATTGCTACCAGGCACATAGACCAAAGTTCATTGAAAGTGCATGATGCACATGCACCCCAATGTTCATCGCAGCACTGTTTATAATAGCCAGGACATGGAAGCAACCTAGATGCCCATCAGCAGATGAATGGATAAGGAAGCTGTGGTACATATACACCATGGAATATTACTCAGCCATTAAAAAGAATTCATTTGAATCAGTTCTAATGAGATGGATGAAACTGGAGCCCCTTATACAGAGTGAAGTAAGCCAGAAAGATAAAGAACATTACAGCATACTAACACATATATATGGAATTTAGAAAGATGGTAACGACAACCCTATATGCAAAACAGAAAAAGAGACACAGAAGTACAGAACAGACTTTTGAACTCTGTGGGAGAAGGTGAGGGTGGGATGTTGCGAAAGAACAGCATGTATATTATCTATGGTGAAACAGGTCACCAGCCCAGGTGGGATGCATGAGACAAGTGCTTGGGCCTGGTGCAGTGGGAAGACCCAGAGGAATCGGGTGGAGAGGGAGGTGGGAGGGGGGATCGGGATGGGGAATACGTGTAAATCTATTGCTGATTCATGTCAATGTATGACAAAACCCACTGAAAAAATAAATAAATAAATAAATAAAAAAAAAGAAAGTGCATGATGGAGTTTCCTTCTTTTTCAAGATGGAGTCAGCTTGGCCTGTTTCTTTCCTCTCTCAGCACCACTTACATGGATTACCCTATCTGTTGTGATATTATTAGCATAATGTTAGTCTTCCAGTGCCTCCACCTCAAAGAATTCTATTAGAGACTCCTTGCCTTTGCTAGACATTGATTCCTTGCATCTTTTGTGTTGAGTGGCTTGCATTTCCTGAAGTAACTTAATATGATCAAATTTGTTTGGAAAAATAACATTATTGGATAAATTGGTTGACTGATGCCAGTGTCACTCAATGTATTAGAGATAAAACTTTTCCCACTTAAAAATAATAAATGCAATAAGAAGAAGCACTATTAATTTGAGTTGTATTTAATATTCAAGTATTTCTTGTACCTATTGTAATTTCTCAAGTAGAAAAAAAAATGCATCGTTGCTTAAGAGGTACTTATAGTTTTTAAAGCTGTTTATTAATTTGTTCCAGACCATTGCTTAAGCTATAGGACAAACAGTTTTTAAGGGTAATGTTTAGTCATGATCCTTTGTTGGTTAATTTACTTTTTTATTTCCACATCTTTCCTCAATACACACATGAATGTGTATACATATAGTTATTATCAATTTCACCTCTGTTTCTGTACTGTAAGCATGAATTACTTTCAAATTTGAAATGCCTAAATTATTATGCCTAATGAACACAATTTAAACACTCATTTGTTTATTCACAATGTTTTCTTAAAAATGTATATATGAATTCCAGATTCAGGATGTGTCATATAATCAGTGCTCTAAGAAAGTATTATGTTGTAATTTAATTGTCAGCATTACTTTCTTAACTGTACATAAAATAATGGTTCTCTGTGCTTTTCAATCTATGGTCTCTCAGATTTGGGCTCTCAGTATTTCTCTCAGAAATACTGTTAGCAGCCAGGAGAAGGAAAAAATGGAACTAATACTCTGAGATTTATTGTCTACTGGTCGGTATATTAGGAACTTTATATGAAAATGAATGTGAAAGTGTTAGTCGTTTAGTCATGTCCAACTCTTTGCTACCCTATGGACTGTAGCCTTCCAGGCTCCTCTGTCCATGGAATTCTCCAGAATTCCAATAATATTGGAGTGGGTTGCCATTCCCTTCTCAGGGGATCTTCCTGACCCAGGAATCCAACCCTGGTCTCCTGCATTACCATCTGAACCACCAAACAAAGACTTAAAAATTAACATCCTGTTTTTGCAAAAGAGGAAAGAGACAAAGAGCTTCAGTGATTAACTTGCTCTAGGACATACTTTTAACATGTAAGGGCCAACCCCCTTGCTTGTTGTTCTTTGCATATACTTTCTCCACTTGCACAAAGAAAGCAAAACACACACACACACACACCCCAAATTATCCCCAATGATGAGAAGAGTGACTCAAATTTTGAAAAATGACAAAAATATAAAAATGATCAATGCAATGATAAATTGTCTACACTTCCACTAGTTTCTGAGCATCTTGTTTGTTTTGCATGTGTGAGTGTTCACTCACTTCAGTTGTGTCTGACTGTTTGCAACCCTATGGATTGTAGCCTGCCAGGCTCCTCTGTCCACGGGATTCTCCAGGCAAGAATACTCGAGTATGTTGCCATTTCCTCCTCCAAGTCCTGTTTGTTTTACTGTCAAATGTATCCCTAGTCTTACTGAGATGAAAGTTTGATAAATAATGACTGAATCACAGTTTCAAAGGCATATTTTGTGCATATACTCATCATTCAGGAAGAGATCTAACATCATCAGACTTATTAGACTCAATTATACATTTAAAGTTTACTTTCTGGGGGAGGACCACTGTGCCAAGTTATAGCATGAGTTATAGAAAAATAAGTACACTAAAACAGGTCTTGGTACATGTGAAACCAGATACAGTTTAATGTGGTTTATCCCTTCATTTAGGGTATATATTTTGTGTGTTTAGCAGAAGCAGCAGCAAAAAGAATGTCTGCTTTGTCTTCAGCAATTTTTTTTTCTTTTTTCTCCCATTTTAAAGCACAGATATCCTGCTAAATTTCCCCTGACTTTAAAAACATTTATTTCCTATTATTACTTCCGAACAGTCACCTGCTCTCCCACTAGCAGCTCTTTCTAGGCCTTAGTCTCTTCTTCCTTCTCTATTTCTTTTTCTCTTCCAATTTGATGATTTTAAGGAATCATTAAAAACTGTGGTCTGACTTTTGCCTTGAAGGTGCCCTGATTAGGGGATATGGTGTGTATTTTAGTTTATTTTTACCTTAGAATTGGTAAATGGGCAAGGACCAGAAAAAGTGGCATACGACAAGTTTATAGAGCTGATGATGGTACTGTTTAAGGTGTCATTGCTCTGCTGGTGCTAAAACAACACTATTAACTGCTGGAGGATTTTAAGTTATACTGCTGGAGAAATGGAAAGTATTACATCCAACATTCAGAGCCAGATGAATGCCTGAAATTCTACTCTCTGTCTCTCACACACCCATTTTTCTTGGTGAGTTGAAGATGATCGCACACCACCATACAGTCAAGCTAGTCATAATTTGATGGTATGTGGAATATTAAAGAAAAATACTGGAGGAAGAGACTCTCCATTTTCCTAAGGGTTTCTTGGGAAAGTGGAACTATTTCTTCTACCTCAAATGCTTTCAGTACCAGCTTTCTTTCACATGGAGAAGGAAGAACTGTCTTGGCTACTTGCATTAGACAGAGGTGAAGCCATTATGTTTTCACTCTTTTCTACTTTGAGGTTCCTTTGTTGCTATCACTGGCATAATTAATCAATCATCCCATTAGCTGAGTAGTAAGGCTGCGTTTAGGTAAAATTGCCTGAAAATATGAAAGAAGTGTGTTCAAATATTGATTACTTGTTGGTTGTTTTGTTTGCAAATGTTTTCTCCCATCTTGAGGGTTGTCTTTTCAGTTTGTTTATGGTTTCTTTTGCTGTGCGAAAGCTTTTAAGTATAACTTGGTCCCATTTGTTTATTGTTGTTTTTATTTTCATTACTCTAGGAGGTGGGTCAAAAAGATCTCCCTGCAATTTATGTCAAAGAGTGTTCTGCCTATGATTTCCTCTAAGAGTTTTATAGTGTCTGGCCTTACATTTAGGTCTTTAATCCATTTTGAGTTTGCTTTTGTGTATGGTATTAGGTATTGTTCTAATTTCATTCTTTTACAAGTAGCTGTCCAGTTTTCCCAGCATCATTTATAGAAGAAACTATCTTTTCTCCATTGTATATTCTTACCTCCTTTGTCATAGACTAGGCGACCATAGATGCATGGGTTTATCTCCGAGCTTTCTATGCCAGTTTTCTATCAATATTCCATTGATCTATATTTCTGTTTTTGTGCCAGTACCATGCTGTCTTGATTACTATAGCTTTATAGTACAGCCTGAAATCAGAGAGCCTGATTCCTCTAGCTCTGTTTTTCTTTCTCAAGATTGTTTTGGCTATTCAAGGCCTTTTTTGTTTCCATACAAATTATGCAATTTTTATTCTAATTCTGTGAAAAATGTCATTAGCAATTTGATAGGGGTCACACTGAATCTGGAGATTGTTTTGTGTATGTAATTATTTTCACATTATTGATTCTTCCAATCCAAGAACATGATATGTCTCTCTGTCTGTCTTTGTCATCTTTGATTTCTTTCATCAGTATTCTATAATCTCTAAAATATGCAAACAACTCATGCTGTTTAATATTTAAAAAATAAACAACCTAGTTAAAAAGGGGGTGGAAGATCTAAATAGACATTTTTCCAAGGATGACATGCAAATGGCTAACAAGCACATGAAAAGATACTCAACATCACTAATTATTAGAGAAATGCAAATAAAAACTGCAGTGAGGTATCATGTCAAACTGGTCAGAATGTCCATCATCACAAAAATCTACAAACAGTAAACGCTGGAGAGGATGTGGACAAAAGGGAACCCTCCTGCACTGTTGGTGGGAAGGGAAATTGGTACCGCCACTACAGAGAATAGTATGGAGGTTCTTCAAAAGCTAAAAATAGAAGGAACATCTGAACCAGCAATCCCACTCCTTGCTCAAAGAAAAGAAGAGAAAATTATATACCCAAAGAAAATTAATATTCAAAAAGATACTTGTACTCCAGTATTCACGGTAGCACTATTTACAGTAGACGGGACATGGAAACAGTCTAAACGGCCATCAACAGAAGAGTAGATAAAGATGATGAGGTACACAGATACAGTGGAAAGTTAGCCATTAAAATGGAATGAAATAATGCCCTTTGCAGTTAATGTGGATGGACCTAGAGATTGTCATACCGAGTGAAGTAAGTCAGACAGAGAAAATTAAATACCGTGTAATATCACTTATATGTGGGTCTTCCCAGAGGGTGCTAGTGTTAAAGAATCTGCTTGTCAATGCAGGAGACATAAGAGATACAGGCTCAGTCCCTGGATCAGGAAGATTCCCTGGAGGAGGGCATGTTAACCCACTCCAGTATTCTTGCTTGGAGAATCCCGTGGACAGAGGCCTGCTGGGCTATGGTCCAATAGGCTTAAAAGGGTCAGATACGACTGAACTGACTTAGCACAGCACAGCACATCACTTATATGTGGAATCTAGAAAAATGCTACAGATGAACTTATTCACAAAGCAGAAATAGAAACACAGATGTAGAGAACAAACTTATAGATACAAAAGTGGGGAGAAAGCGATGAATTGGGACACTGGCGTTGACATATATATATATATATATATATATATATATATATATATATATATATATAATATAATTACAATTATATATTGACATATATATATATATTTTAAACCACTTGTTTATAATAGATAACTAACAAGAACCTAAAAGAAAAGAAAAGAAAGGAATACACAAACAAGGAGGACATCCAGAAGAAAAATTATATGACTTGTATACCAATGTCCAAACAATTTTACATATTAAACATTTTAAAGAAGCCATGTAACTGAAAAGTCTTAAAATAAGAAACTATCTAAAGGGAGAAAAATCATTACTAATGTATTTAACTGCTTATAGTGACAAATCTACTCAGATATCTGACTTCAAATGACCAATAAATTCACATTTAATGCTTTTTTGAAATAAATGACAAAAAGTTTGGTTGTGAGGTTTTCCTTTCTTATTCAATTTCTATTACCAATAGTAGTTTTAAGGTTGTGTAGTACAAATATGTTAGTGAAGCTTTCTAGAAATATATCTAGTCATTTATTAATCATATTTTATTATTGCTTATTATGTTTATAATTAAAAGTTAAAGCAATTCATAGAAGTATTAAAGTAATTCTTGAAAATAGAACTGAAGATAGTAGTAAAAAAATCAAAATTTAACAAGCTGGTATTCATAAACAAAACTGAAAAATCAAGTTAATGTATGAATCGACTTTTTATGAGGACTTGGCAATATGTTGGTTTAGCTATAGCTGTAAATGTGCCACCATTTCCTATAGCCTTTGATAGGAAATAAAAATTAAGAACTAAGAACTTAAAAATGAATCTTATTTCTTGAAGAAAGTTTTAACTGAGTATTTCCCTTTCCTTGGCTGAAACTGCAGAATTGAGATAACTCTGAAACCTGACACTTTGATATGAGTTCTAGCGCCAGGAGCATGAGTGTCCTTCACTTTGATCTTTACTTCCAGTAACTAACTTTAAGTGACACGTATTACCCCTCACCAGCTCTTCCCCAAAGCTCCCTGTCTTTCACTAGTTGTGAATGAGGACTCTGACTGATGGCATCACATATCTGCTGAGTAACAATTTGTTTTGAATGTGCAGTTTCAGGATCTTTTACTAATTAAAATTGCTTTACCACTGAGAAGTCTCCTGAGGTTTACCCTTGTTTATCTGGGTTAGACTATGAAATTATCCTTGAGCCAACTCTAGGATCATAATTTGTTGCTAATTCAAATGAAAAAGTTGGAAATAAATTGATAAAATTGGCCTCAATTTTATCCACAAACACAATTAGCTTCATCATAAACCAAATAAATACATGCACAGATACACAAACTGATGCCTGAAGGCAAACTCTCTCTGTGGGCCAGCGAAGCTATATGACTAACTTGCAGATATGCTATTTATAAAGAGAGAAGAGTAGACTTTGGGCAAACTAAATTTTCTGGGTGATTAATAATTATAACCATATAGTTCTAAAGTTCCAATAGCATAGCTCTTTGACATGAACATGTACACCCTTTAGGGTATAATCACTCAAAACCAACCAGTGAAATATCTCAGGCTTCCTTTCTCACATTAAGTTAATGCTATGATAGCATGTTGATAAATTATTGTTCATATGTGTGCTTTGTGAGTATCTGTATTTGGGGAGAGGGGTAGAATGAGACTGGGAAGACTTCTAGAAACTTTGATTCTTTCAGTGTAGTCAGAAACTTTGAGACCAAATATCAAGTATATGAAAGATGAGATCCAATCGAACTAGTAAAATAAATGATTTAAGGCAGCAATATGGAAAACAAGACTTAAATGTCAATGAATGAAACAGGTCTTCTAATTTACATAGATTCTCCGGGATATTTTGTATTCAGTATTCAGCAAATGTCCTGGCATGCAGTAGACCCTCAGACATGTGCAAGAGGGTAAGTGCGAAAGGATGGATGGGCAGATGAAGGATCAGGGTGTGAAGGAAGAAGTTTGTATAGGGCTCTGGTCTGTCTCCAACTCAATCTAAGTCAAGGACAAATAATGGAAGGCAACGAAGTAAAAACTACATAATTCAGTTTTGAAACATGGTGTGTTATGCAAGAATTAAGGAAAACTAGTGGCTAAGATTTTGCAACTAATTTTGAATTAAAACACTTCTAGCTTAGATTTCAAGTTGTCCTATTGTTTTCTATAACTATAGAATATTGAGTTCACTTATAATTAAAACAATAAGTATTGAGGTTACATATTTATTGAGACATAATTAAATGTCTTTTTTCCCTCAACTTCTTGAGAAACTAGTCCCCACTGGAGAATCTTAACAGCCTTATCCTAAATGATGTAAAAGGAGGGAAACAGATATACAAGTAAATTGTCCTAGTCTTGGTTAGATTATAGATATTTACTGACTTGTGATATTTCATAAATTTTGGTGGATTTCTCATTTATGTTACTTAGGAGATTGATATCTTGGGATATTTAAAATTAAAACATGTATTTATCCAAAGCAAAAACAGAAACCAAAAGGTAAACAAAGCAATAGCAAAGAAAAAAAAAAAAGCAACAGAAAACTCTTTAACTATTGCTATTATTCTGTAGCTTTAAAAGCAGAAATATCCTTCCAAATGTCAAGGAAAGAAATCTGGGTAGAACCTGACAGCATGAGAGAAAAATGCTGCTGAATTAGCACTCTCTGAGAGGGCCTTGGGGAATAGAGCATATATTATCATCTTTGATAGTCAGTGACAAAAAGAAATTTGAGAAATGAAGATGAAAGTTTTCATAGATATGCAAGTATATTTACTAAAATATAAAAATGGCCTATATCCTAAAATACATAAATTATTTGAAAGAGGATAAATGGTTATATATATGAATTTATCTGTAAACACCTTGGCATCACTCACCTATAAATTATTACTGTATTTTCTGACACATAAATTGAATGCGTAGACAGAATCCAGACATGAAAATCAGTTAGTTTTTAAGTGTTTGCCCTAATAACTTGTCTTTTTCAAATATTAGGTTCGCCCTGGTTTATTCTGTAATTCATTATTTCCTATTGTGAATTAGAGATATGCACAAGCCTTGAAGTTTCCAGAGAATCCTTTTTGGTATTGCCTGATCTAAAATGAGGCATATGTTAAAGCTTCCTGCACAAGGCCAGACTCTGGTCATGCTCTGCACCCCATGGTGCTCATTCGAGTGAAGAGCCATCTTTGAACACAATTGGAGCTTCTTGCTTAGCTGAGCACCATGGAGCTTGGAGCAAGATAAAAAAAGAATCACAGACTTTCAACTGTAATTCTGCTAGCAGGACACACTGAATCCATCCAACTGGACCCTTCTGGGATAACTTCACTTGCCTCTTCACTACATAGAAAATACAATCTAGTCTAATTGGCCAACAGTAATTTCCATTAAAAATGAGAAAATTGTTTCTAAACATGATCAAGATTTTTTTATTGAAATTCTCTCCTGAATAATTTGTCCATATGCATACATAATTCTGCCGTTTACAGTCTGTACAATTTTATCTGTGTTGGCATAAGGATAAATAAGAAATTCATTTTATGGTGAAGCCACGAAAATAACTTATAGCAATTTCATCAGGTCAACAGTGTCCACGGGAGTTTGTTATGACTTCTTGGAAAACTGAAAGTTGAGTCCTACAACCAGTAATTTTCAGGTCCCTTCCTAAATAGGTTCTTACTATTTTTCTTTTTTTCAAAATAAACATTCAAATATCTCACCTAATGCTTACCAAGTGAGAAAGAAATTGACAAGTTTTTCAAGTGACTCTGATATGCAATTAAGTTTGGGGACCACTGCTCTAGATGATATTATGACTCCTAAAAATTCCCATAAAGTTCAAGAAAGTTCCCATAAAGTTTAATTTCTAAATGGACAAATATGGCATATTATTCTTGAAACTATGATCTATATTCCCCAAGGAAAATAGTATACTTAGAGAGGCAGGCATAGGTACAAACACTTCAGCTTTCTCGTGTGCACACTATCCAGTGTGTCTCCTATCCACCATTTCTTCTATATCCTTACTTTCACTACCTGTTCTAAACATGTACACTTTTTACACTGTTTTATAAAACCTTGGAGTATTTATAAGGCTTCCTCCTATCCCTGCCACCCCAGTCCTGGTCTCTCTGTCTCCTAAAATGTAAAAACAAACAAACAAACAAACAAAAAAACTTCCTAAGTTATAAGTAAAATATACAATATCTGCAATTAAAGTGAGTCTTCCCACACAAGCTTCCAAGTCCTTAGTGGAAAACTCCAGCCAACCAGTCCATTTTGTATTAGTTTCCTGAACCAACATTATCTTTCTGCCCAAATAGAAAGCTAATTACTTCCCTAATGATGTTTCATACTTTACCATTTCTGTTTTTTTTCTTCCCCCTTACTGTTCTCTGGTCAGATTAGGTCCACTTACATTGTACAACTTTCTGCCCAAGTCCTGCTAGCTCATTAAGATCCTTATCAAATTCTACCTCTACAAAGAAGACTTCCTCGATGTCCCCAATGCACATCATTTCTGCCATTTAAGAACTCTTTTTGTTCTGTTGTGGCTATTGTTATTTTTTAATGTGCCTCTGGGACACTTGGCACATTCTGATTATTATTTAAGTGGTTATGTTATGTCTAGTACTGTACTTTACATGTGCTTTCCCCTTGTACATGTTCAGTATAATTTTAAATTGAATTATTGATAGAAATCCATTTAAGGTAACACTTGTACCATTCACAGAGGAGTAAATGCATGCTGGCAGGATTGATTTACTCATGGCTTTGAGAGATATTAGATTAGGTTAGGGAAGTATTCCCTACTAGGGATGAGTAATGAAGTGCTGTTTCAAAGCCATTCACTAAAGAAGGACATGGACTACGCCCAAATAACATCCAATAATCAAGCTGAAGCTTTCTCCTTTAGGTCCATATTTGGAACCTTGGGTCTAGACCTTGGATTCCAGTGTGTAGAACCAAGGAAGTTATGGTCAAATTAGAGGCCCGAAGCAAGTGTACAAATAAGACTGCAACTGAATCCAAAGCTAAGTACTGAGTGCTGGGCTATGTGTGAGTGCAGAAGCTGTGACCAGAAGCCAGGCTGAGTCAAAAACCAAGGGCTGATAGTCATGGCAACAGGGACTCATTCAAGAGTCAGAGCAGGAAAAGGGAGCAGGTCAAACGTGGAACAGGCTGTGGTCAGGGCAGAGAGGTGCGGGCCAGGGAACCAGATGAGGAGGAAGCCAGGGAACATTCTACATTGCACCGGCTGCAAGGGAAGTTCCCAGCCGAGTCCAGATGGGATTCTGCTGGATATCTGTTTAAGGGTCCAGCTGGCTCAGGGTCCCATTTGCTCCTCATGCCCAGATTCTTCCAATTGGCTTCTGATAGTCTAAGTTTTCTATCTTTTGAAAGCGCTCAAAGCAGCCTCATAAAGCTATTTTGCCAGAAGCTCTGTATGGTGACCCCATTTGTAGAAAATGCCAGAAGTAAGTTAAAAGATAGGTTTTTCTTTTTAAACTACCTAGAAAAATGTAATATATCTTTCTGTAATATAATGAAAGAATTCAAGAATTTTCACCATGCTAGCCAGGCAGATTCCAGAATGAGCTTCCTGGAAAATTAGTCTGCAGTGTGTCAGATTCTCCAGAAAAACACCAATTTATCTATTACTAGTAATAATGGTGATCAGTTTCCTATTGAAAATAGACTGCATTGTGAGAGTCGGAGATTTTCACCTTGCATTAATTGCTTCCTAGTAATGATTACAATTTACTGATGCTTGCTTTGATTTGCTCTATTGCAAGTTATAGCAAAAATATTTGAATAATGAAATATTAGTTTTATTTTTTACACAAACCTATAAGATGGATTGTTATTACCATCTTCCTTTGTATACCTGTGAACTAAATAAGAAGAAATGGAATACAAAGAAAAGAAAGAAACTATAATGCTGGCCTCAGACTCAAAATATAAATCATCTGTTTAGCACATCAAGCTTTAGAAATAGTAGGGGAGACTCTCAGCACATTTTATCTATAAAAGTCAGCAGAGTAAGCTGAGGAAAGAAAGGGTAAGAAAAAATCTGGCAAAATGGATCTAACCGTTGACGGGCACAAGATACTGGTGATGATTTTGTAATGAAGAAGGGGAGGAGGGTGGATGAGGAGGAAGGGAGGAAACTGGGAGCATGGTTTCTTGTGAGTGTTCTTTACAAGCTGTAAAACACTCACAATGTAACAGTTTATTACTTGTAACAGTGTAGTTATTCCCAAATATTGGATGTTTTATAAAACGTCCACAACAGTTGAAGTATAAATATACTGAAATAAAATTTTGCTTTACAAAATGCTCTTAAATTTTGTTTCTTTGTTCTTTTCTCAGTATCTTTTGATAAGTTAATGAAATCTCTCCAGCAAATTGTAAACCCGCTACTTGACTGGAGTTTACAGGAATCGACTCTGAAGTTTGGAATATACGTCCATGGATTCAGTGGAGTTATGGATCATAGGTTAGGGACTCCACATTTATAATATTTTATTACCTAATAGTTTTTATCCTCATTTTGAATTATGAAAGTCTAAGGTCTGTCTGCCCCATGGATGGGCAAGTTCCAGTTTGTTTTTGTTGCTATAGAGGGGCACCATTTGTCCTCCTAACTACTTTATTGCTAATGAATATTCCTGACAAATAGAATCCAGTGCATTATATATTATTACATGCTACCAATATAATTTGAAGGCAAGATGTATTTAACTTCACAACTAAATGAATCTTAATAAATGTCTGTCTATGTAGTATTAACTAAATATTGGGAAAAACCTGCAAATGTGGTCATGATACATAGTTTTAAATAACCATAGTTTAAGCTTGTTCTAAAGATTTATAGCCAATAACAAATACAAAGACTTATGTATTTCTTTGTACATCTAATTTTACAGTGGAATAAGCACAATGAATAAAATCCACTGAATGATTTGAAACAATATGAGTTTCAGGAGGTTGGAAATTAAATTGCTTATTTGTTTCTCTGTCTCTGTAGATTCTGGAGTTATAATTTCCAGCAGCCCATATTCAAGGCAGATTAGGGTGATTATTTTTTTTTTCTGCTTCTTCTTTTAGAATAGTTTGAAAAGGAGAGTGATAACTAAATAACAAGATCATTGGCAACCCCGTTCTACAACTAAAAGCACAATATTTTTGGCGGCTTATGTGGTGACATTTTTTTCTGAGCTTGTCTAACCACTTTTTCCGCTCATCTCTCTTATCCTCTTCCAAATCCTACATGTTTTCCTTGTGCTTTTTCATCCACATACTTGGTGGCAGTTGACCCACAACTGCTCTATGTTTGAAGGACCTTGAATCCAGAAACAATGGTATTTCTTTTTTTTTTTTTTTTAATTTTTTTATTAGTTGGAGGCTAATTACTTCACAACATTTCAGTGGGTTTTGTCTTACATTGATATGAATCAGCCATAGATTTACACTTATTCCCCATCCCGATCCCCCCTCCCACCTCCCTCTCCACCCGATCCTCCTCTGGGTCTTCCCAGTGCACCAGGCCCAAGCACTTGTCTCATGCATCCCACCTGGGCTGGTGATCTGTTTCACCATAGATAGTATACATGCTGTTTCTTTGAAACATCCCACCCTCCCTTCTCCCACAGAGTTCAAAAGTCTGTTCTGTATTTCTGTGTCTCTTTTTCTGTTTTGCATATAGGGTTATCGTTACCATCTTTCTAAATTCCATATATATGTGTTAGTATGCTGTAATGTTCTTTATCTTTCTGGCTTACTTCACCTCTGATATAAGGGGCTTCCGAGTATTCATCCGATCTCATTAGGACTGCGGCTTCAAATGGAATTCTTCTTTGAATGGTTGTAGTAATATCTCCACTTGGGTGTACTATGATCAGCGAAGTCTTTCCATTACTGTCATTCGTCTGCTGATGGGCATCTAGGTTGCTTCCATGCCCTGGCTATTATAAACAGTGCTGCGATGAACATTGGGGTGCACGTGTCTCTTTCAGATCTGGTTTCCTCGGTGTGTATGCCCAAGAGTGGTATTGCTGGGTCATATGGCAGTTCTATTTCCAGTTTTTTTAAGAAATCTCCACACTGTTCTCCATAGTGGCTGTACTAGTTTGCATTCCCACCAACAGTGTAAGAGGGTTCCTTTTCTCCGACACCCTCTCCAGCATTTATTAGCTTGAGAACTTTTGATAGCAGCCATTCTGACCTGTGTGAGATGGTACCTCATTGTGGTTTTGATTTGCATTTCTCTGATAATGAGTGATGTTGAGCATCTTTTCATGTGTTTGTTAGCCATCTTTATGTCTTCTTTGGAGAAATGTCTGTTTAGTTCTTTGGCCCATTTTTTTGGATTGGGTCGTTTATTTTTCTGGAATTGAGCTGAAGGAGCTGCTTGTATATTTTTGAGATAATTCTTTGTCAGTTGCTTCATTTTGCTATTATTTTCTCCCATTCTGAAGGCTGTCTTTTACCTTTTACTTATAGTTTCCTTTGTAGTGCTAAGGCTTTTAAGTTGTCATTAGATCCCATTTTTTGTTTTGCTTTTATTTCCAATATTCTGGGAGGTGGGTCATAGAGGATCTTGCTGTGGTTTATGTCGGAGAGTGTTTTGCCTATGTTCTCCTCTAGGAGTTTATAGTTTCTGGTCTTACATTTAGATCTTTAATCCATTTTGAGTTTATTTTTGTGTATGGTGTTAGAAAGTGTTCTAGTTTCATTCTTTTACAAGTGGTTGACCAGTTTTCCAAGCACCACTTGTTAAAGAGGTTGTCTTTTTTCCATTGTATATCCTTGCCTCCTTTGTCAAAGATAAGTGTTCATAGGTTCGTGGATTTATCTCTGGGCTTTCTATTCTGTTCCATTGATCTATATTTCTGTCTTTGTGCCAGTACCATACTGTCTTGATGACTGTGGCTTTGTAGTAGAGTCTGAAGTCAGGCAGGTTGATTCCTCCAGTTCCATTCTTCTTTCTCAAGATTACTTTGGCTATTCGAGGTTTTTTGTATTTCCATACAAATTGTGAAATTATTTGTTCTAGTTCTGTGAAAAATACCGTTGGTAGCTTGATAGGGATTGCATTGAATCTATAGATTGCTTTGGGGTAGAATAGCCATTTTGACAATATTGATTCTTCCAATCCATGAACACGGTATGTTTCTCCATCTGTTTGTGTCCTCTTTGATTTCTTTCATCAGTGTTTTATAGTTTTCTATGTATAGGTCTTTTGTTTCTTTGGGTAGATATACTCCTAAGTATTTTATTCTTTTTGTTGCAATGGTGAATGATTTCTGTCATCCAAGGTACATCCATTCTCTTAAAAACAGGCAGTGTAAGTAGCCTATTTGTTTGATTTAGGTAATCATTAGTGAGATATGAATTTCTTGGTGAAATGTAAATGGTGTTATGGAGCAATGATGGAAAAAAGCTCTAAAAGAATTTCCAGAGCATCTGTCTTCCACCTTATTATTGAAAATTACTTCTCTTCTGAAGAATCATCCTCTTTCCCTCCTTTCTTTTCAAAAATATTTCTTGAGCATCTACTCATTGTCAATGAAGTAACACTTTTTTCTCAGATTTTTAATAAGTATAATGTATTTAACAGGTTTTAGCCTTATGGTTTCATATTTGTTTTCAGTAAATTCTGCCTCACTCATTTCAGATCACTGTTTAATAATCATTAGGGAACTATTTCACTTATGACTTTTGGTAATGATTGATTGATTTCCTTTCATTTATTTGATTTTATGTCATTGAATATATTTCAGTTGTTTTGTACCCAACAGTAAGAAAATAGAATATCTACTTGTACGTGTGTCCATCTAAGGCAACATCATGGACTTTGTTTTTAGTATTTCCTCATGGGGGATAAAATTTAGTTAGTAAGTGGCCTGAAAAATAAAGAATAAAACATAAAGATAGCATTGCCAGTCTCAGTGTTCCCATCTCTCTGTATCTATTTGTTCTTTAAAAAAGTATTCAGCAGTAAATTTGCCACCTCTACAAACAAGAATAAAAACTCAGGTTGTTTTCACTCTGAAATTGAACCAGTTTCTCAGCCATTGTGTTTTATGTCTGAATTGTCTAACTTAAATTGCATGTCCTTGGGGAAGAAAGGCCTTCTTTTTTTTCCCCCTTTTTTCTTTATTCTTTCTTTTTTTCCCCACAGAGCCAAGTATGCTGTCACTGTTCTACAAAACAGTAAATAATGAAGCCAATTGAAGACGTGTGAATTGTGCCAGGTTGACAGAAATGGAACCCATGTTCTCAGAGGTGTTATAGCAGTATTTCCTAACAAGCAGGCTGTACCCCTATCCAACACCTCAGAACCAAATAGTGATAGAGGATAAGAAAGTGGGAGGAAGGCAAAAATCCAGAAGACCACAAGGTATAAGAAAATCTGTATTTTGAGTGAATTATCAGCTGCTTGAGCTGACACCCCTCATGAAATGAACAAAGACAATGAAATGTCTTTTAACCATCAGGCATATTTCATACAAGTCACTCTTCTTTAACATATATTGAAAACAACAACAACAAAAACCTACCTCAAAAGTTTTTGCTCATACGTGTAATGTATCAGTGAGAACACTAAACATGGAGAATCATATTTATTCAAGAGCTTTCACTTGGTGTCTCCTAAAAACAACCAGAGTGCACCTCCACTGAGAGGATTTCCTTGACCACATCTAAAGCAGCCTCATCCTCAAATTTTCCCTACCATCACTCTCCCACTATCTCATATTATTTTCCTTCTACAACTCATCCTTTTTTGAAATGATTTATTTAGCATACTTTTTAAAAAAGTCTGTCACATTATTGGAATCTAAATTCCATGAGAAGATTGGCTTGATTGGTCTTGTTTAACAAGTGCCTCTCAGAATGTTGGATTATGGGATGATTCAAATATTTTTTGAAAGATAAATAAATTCAGCTTCAAAATAAAATAATTTAAGTGATCAATTTACTTGACTTAAGTAATTCATAATGAGATATTTTTACAAAATTTATGGTACATTGTAGGTATTCATTAAAAGTATGTTGAAAGAAGAAAAGAATGAAGATTTAAGATAGAAAGTTACATGAAAATCATTATCATAATTACTGGTTGGAATCCAAAAGTTTAGCAGCAGCATCTTTTAAAATATGGAAACATTACCAATTTGGTCACATGAATTGTGTTTAATATATGGTAGAGAGACAATAGGTTCTCAGTTAAGTGGGAAGAATGAGAAATGCATAAGGAAAGATTGAAATTATATGACACTAACTAAACACGAAATATATTCTATCTAATTTTTGGCAGCTTCCCTTCATTCATATATATCAAATATCAATCACTATCATTATTTCTGGAAAATCTTGATTATATAATTAACTTATATAATATCCTAGATGACAATTAAAATTGTGTCCACCATCCCCAATAGAAATTCTAATCTATGGTACCTGTGAATATGACATTATTTAGAAGTAGAATCTTCCCTTGCAGATGATCAAGTTAGGACAATGTCATCAGGGTGGGCCCTAATCTAATATGACTGTGATCTTATGAAAAGGGGAAATTCGAACACAGAATCAGGCACATACATAGAGAAACACACAAAGGGAAAACTGTATGGGGGCACAGGGAGAACACCAGATACAAGTCAAGGAATTCATGGGGCTACCAGAAGCTCGGAAAGGCTTGGAACAGAGTATCCTTCAGAGATCTCAGAGGACACTAATTCTGCAGACAGCTTGATGTCCAACTTCTAGCTTCCCGAACTAGGGACAACATATTTCAGCTGTTCAAAACATTCAGTTTTGGTTCTGTGTTACAGTAGCCCTAGCAAACTAATATATCATACATATCAACTTTAAAGATTGGCATCACTATGTAGGCCTACTATCTACATATTTAGATATTGACTCAATTAACTTATTATGCTATACTATAGTCATTAGAATAATTTAAATTATGTAACTACAATGAATTTACTACTTTAGCTAATTACACAATTACAATTAATTTGTCTCTGTCATTCTCTTATTTTCTTGATAAAAATTAGTTTAGGGTATCCTTCAATTTTTTCTTTCTTTTTTTGGCCATGTCATGTGGCATGTGGGATCAAACCTGTGCTCTCTGAGTAGAAGCATGATCTTAGCCACCAGATGCCTAGAGAAGTATTTGTTTATAGTATCTTTCTGCTGTTATTGATATATTTTGGGAATTATATAAGGCCTAAAATTAGGAGATATTACCTTGAATTTTACTTATAGAGTGCACAAAATTAAATATTAATACATTTTTGAATAAAATATGGGGAGTTATTTATAATTTTTGGATCCTTTCAAATGTATTAAGTAACAGGTTTTTCAACCATTAAATGACATTTAATATAAAGAATATAAAACATTTTCAAAATCCTTGGAGCTAGTTTTATGAGTATGATTGACAAATCTTTGCATATAGTCATAGAAAATAAATATTCTAAAAATGTCTTTTCTGATACAATTATCAAAAGAATTATTACAGTTTGTTTTAACCTTAAAAATGGACATTCTCCTTGACTCTATAGTATAAAATAGGAAGAACTATCTATCAACAATTTATATTTCTAATACTTATGCATGTAGAAAGAATTTCCATTTTATGTCATATTGATTTAAAAAATGATTGAATGTAGATCGAAAATCAGTAGTAGAGTTTAATACTAATATGAATGGACCCTGTGGGCAAACAATTATGTTAGCTTGTGTTATACTCTGAAATTGTATTATACAACCTATAAAAAATGTCCTTAGATGTTTTCCTCCTAGAAACTACAAAGTTGAATGTAGAAATTTTAGATTAAATATCCAAGTTAGCAAATAATGCAATTAAAGATAAGGATTAGAATTAAGTGATGATTGTATTCCCTTGTATTTATTGGAAAAGTCTGCACTATAAATGTGTATATGTGAGTTAAAATCAATTATCTGCTATGATAAACATGTCTTTCATGTAATTCATTTAATTTAATTAATGTTTATTTCACTTCACTAAGTTTCTCTAAAATTATATAGAAAACTTCAACAAACTAATTTTATATGTAAAAATATGAAAATCTATATTGAATTTAGATGTAAAAGTATAGTGGCTAATGCTTCCTGTAGAATAAGCAAAAATGCCATTAAATTACATCTCCCAGTGCATTTAATTTTAAATCATCCCTGAAAATATTTTAACCTGTGTCATAATTTGTTTTCACTTACTCTTATAATCTTAATTTTTGTGAGATTTGTTAAATGCTACCGGAAAACTAGATAGGTTTTTGTGGAGATAAGAAGTTTAAACTCATGATAAGTTAGATTCCTTATCTATAAAAATAAACTGAAGATTTTAAGATAAAAGAATGTGCATTTTGTAGAACTTTTATCTTTCAATTTTCTAAGCTAAAGAGTAAAATTCAATAAATGTAAATAACAAAGATCTACATATTCTTTTCCAAAGCCTGTTGCTTCTGTCTTTGCCTATGGATTGATTTTTATCCAAGAGTTCTTTTTTGAAATCATAAATATCACTTTTGTGCAATTTGACCAATCTTTTAAGTAGGCAAAATAAATGGAAGTATATCTGGCTTCTGGAGTTATAAATTTATTATTGATACATTTTACAGAGAATGTGCTGGTAATTGTTCCATGAATTATTGCATGTTTCTGGTTATAACTGTTGCTCTAGCTCCTGAAAAGTAGAATAGTCAAAAATATTCATTTCAGATCAGGATCTGTGTTTAGGACCTAGATTTAGATAGAGGATCAAATCTTTCATTCACATATTTGGAGTTACTACCCCCTGGAAAAGTCTATGGACAGTGAAGCCTGGAGGGCTATAGTTCAGGGAGTTGCAAAGAGTTGTACATAACAGTGTGCGAGTGTGTGTGCACACACACACAAATACACACACACACACACACACATACATAAACACACACACACATAAACACACACACACACACAAGCATCCCTATCAAGGGGACAAGTGACTTCACAAAATTGAGTTCTGGTGTCTCCTCTAAAGAGATCATTATGCTTTGTCTTTATGTTACGGGATCTCTAACAAGTACCCAAAATGTGTTACTTCCCTTCATGGTGGTGGTTTAGTTGCTAATCATGCTGACTCTTGTGATCCTTTGGACCTGTCAGGCTCCTCTGTCCATGGGATTCTCCAGGCAAGAATACTGGAGTGGGTTGCCATTTCCTTCTCCAGGGGATCTTCCCAACCCAGGAATCGAACCCAGGTCTCCTGCATTGCAGACAGATGATTTACCAACAGGGCTATGAGGGAAGACTCTACCTTCATCTTTCTTCAGAACAGGAAGAACAGGTGGCAGGATGAATAGCTTTTGATTGTAGCTCTGTCAACAAGAAGATCTCTCTCTTGTACATTAGCACTCTGTGTCAGGTTTAACTTAGATCTTTCGCATGTATTCTGTAATTGTCTTTCATCTCTACTTTTATTTTTCTGGTCTATATTCAAGTATGACACAAATACTTTGAAACAGGCAATTTGCTCAATTCCTCTCCACTCCACAACCTTGTGTATGTAAGAACTCAACACCACATCTAGCCTATTTCAGTATCACAGACATGTGATTTTGTTAAGGGGCATCTATCATTTGTCAATCTTCATGCTATTTATTTAATATATTATATTTTATTTTGATCTTCACAGCAGGATGATTCACAATTTCAGTAATTTCATTTTATGTGGGTTAGCTTGGCACGTTAAGTGAACTCTTTAGCACTAGGGAAAAAAAAATAGAAACTATTTGCTTTTTCACGGAATAACTCATCTTTTATGAGAGCAATTGTAATCATCACAGTCTAATGAAAACATCATGTGACACTAGTAACCAATCCAAATATATTGGGTCAAACTTATATATTAACTATATTTAATTAGTGTCAAAAGTTCATTGAAGCATTGCAGAGATATTAAAGAAAAAATAAATACACCTGCACAACAATAGGGCCCATAATTCTCTGTGACTTAAAACACAGGCTTAGAACTTGAAAAGTTGTAGAGAGGTTATAAATATGTTAGAAGTCATATGATATGTTATTGGCAAAACTAAGATTTTTACTGAATTTGGTTGTTTTGAACATCAAGGCTCTTTTGATTTATTATGTTATTCCTTTAAGAGTAACTTATTGCTATTGAAATAAAGGATTCATGATGTGCAGCTATCATTTACCTATCTCTTGATGAATCTAAAACATAGCTAAGAAAAACAATTCTGCATTGAAATGGGTCTCATTCTATAACTGGTTGGCATGCATATTTTGTAGTACAGGTCATGCATCTCTTACTTATGAGGATCATAAAACTATAGACACTCAGATGCAGAAGCATAATTTCTGGTAAAATATTCCTTTTAGTTAGCAATCTTAACATCATTTATACAATTGTTTTCCTTTATACCATTAAAATATGAATGTCTATTTACATGTCAATATTGATTTATTTTCCAGCAACTCAAAGTAGGTATGTGGGTTAAAACTTAGAGCAAACTTAAGAAGATATGGACAATGATACAGGCATGTCTCGGAGGTTAATGGATTGATCATGGCTGCAAAATCATTAAAGAGTGTTCAACCTTCAAGGTATTCTTCTCCTTAACTTCTTTATATAGCAATTTAGAAAACCATAAACATGATGCCCAGACAACAATTTTAAGATAACAGAATTTTTTTAAAATGCTGTGTGATCAATGTGAAATTTTATTATAAGTACCATGAAATGAGAACAAATGCTTGTCTAGGTTAACTTATAAAAAAAATTGTCAGCAGTGTTTTCATTATTTTTTAAAGTTATGCATATATGAATTTCACTTTTAAACCTTAGTATGTATGCTGGTTTATAATGTATACAAACATATATTAAAGTTTTTAAATTAAATATAAATCATATACCAAGTTGGAGATGTTTTAAAAATACGTGTTAGTTACCAATAATATTCTGCTTTAATAATATTTGAATTTATTTTAAAATGTTTGATTTGTATATGAATATTTGTTTAAAAATAATTTCAGCTTTCTTTAAAAATTTCCCTTTTTAAATGCAATTAAACAATCAGGGACTGAATATTCTAAAGAGATGTTTATCATATTACTATAAGTTATTCCTTCAATTTTGAAAATTTATGACTGATTATTTTATAAAGTTGGTATGTTAGAGTAATCATTCTCCTTTCCACCTATTTTTGGTATTATTGTACAAATATTGATCTTAGTTTATTCTCTTGATTCCCTTTATCCTTACTTTATTTTTCACTAAAGTTTTATTTTTAAAGTCCATTAAAATTGTAACAAATATTACACTCTATTTTTGTCATGATAAATTGTATGCTTTGAAATGTATAGATAAATTAGTGCAATTAAAGAAATTAGTCTCAGAAACACACAGAGTATAGCATTTAGAGCTCATCTCCTTTTCTCTAACCATGTGAAACTTGTCACAATAATACTAACTTAAAATGCATGAACCAAAACTAGAAACAAAGCTTTCTTTGTATTACAGAAGAGAGCCAGTAAAATTCTTAGCATTCATTATGTTATGAAATATTAATTTTAAAGTTTAGAAATGAAGTTTCAGAGTGATTGAGTTGTGTGTGTGTGTGTGTGTGTGTGTGTGTGCGCATGTGTGTGTTAGTTGCTCAGTCATGCCAAATTCTTTGCAACCCCATGGACTGCAGCCCACCAGACTCCTCTGTCCATGGGATTTTCCAGGCAAGGATACCGGAGTTATTTAATAACAGTTAATGTACATAGCAGTTATTATGGGCCAGTTATTATTCTAAGCATACCTCATGTATTCAATAATTTTTTTATGTGCAAAGCCAAATAGATATTAATCAGCAAAGCCAATATTGGAAACCAAGTTTGTCAATATAAAGCACATGCTCTGCACATTATAAACATTTAATATGGAAAAAGCATTTTCTTATGAAGAAAATAAGAGAAATAATTAAATTAGGAATCAAAAAATGTTTGCCCTTTATGTTTTTCACTCAGTTGCTGAGGGCCGAAAGTTAGAAATCAGACTTGTAAACATATAAATGTAAGCATAATTGTAAATACAAATATATACATATGTGTGCAGAGGTAGATAGCAAAGAATTTCTTTAGGAACTGCAAATTATCTGAATCTATGTGGGTTCTGTAGATCTTCCCTGGTGGCTCAGACATTAAAGAATCTGCTTGTGATGCAGGAGACCCCAGTTTGGTTCCTGGTCTAGGAAGATACCCTGGAAAGGAATGGCTACCACTCTAGCATCCTTGCCTGGGAAATCCCACGGACAGAGGAGCCTGGTGTGCTACAGTTCATGGGTCTCCAGGAATTGGACATGACTGAGCAGCTAATACTGAACACCAATCAAAAAATTTACAGGCCACAATTTGAGTACAGTAGAATAATCTCTCCAGACTGGCTCCCAGTGAACTGATTAATATTCTTTGAATAGTGCTAATACTTTTTGTAAACCATGTGGACTGATGCCCAGAGCAGTGTGGAGACCCAAAGCTAACAGAACACTCTGGAGAGGTTTGCCTAGGCACACAAATTTCTACTGGTGGATGAAGTGCTTACCAACACTAAGTTGTTTTTGTTCCTGATCTTTTTATTTTATTAATAATTTTATCATTACTACTACTTATTGCTATCAATTAATTAGCTTTTATGAAATAATACAAACTTGCAGTGAAATATAAGTACCAGATAAAGAAAAATTATTTCTATGGAGACTAAGTCCTTGGGAAAATCCTGATCAGGCTGCTAAAAATGTTGTTGAGATTGATATGAGTAATTGAAAAAAAAGGAGAGAGATATTCAAAGAACCTCTAAGAATTCTCAGATTCCCCAAAATAAACCTAGAATTCATAGTTAATGCATTTCTTTGGTTGCTTTTGCAAGAAAAAAAGAGCATAGCTCAACTAAACACTCAAAGAAGGGCTGGTCTCTATATTACATGTTCCAAGGTAAATAGCTATTTTAAAGTACCTATTCATTACATTTAACCTACCTAAAATGATCATTTAGGATGAGTGGTTATATCATGTAACTAAATACATAATATATATTTTCAAACAAAACTTTGTTAAGCTTATTATCCTCCTATTTTCTTTTCCTCATCATTTAAATCTATTTATTGTCAAGTCATCGAACATTTTGTACACATAATTCACATTGTGGAAAATAACTTTATCTTTTAAAAAGTTTAGGTTGGTCTTTTAATAATTTCTTACTAATTGTAGGAATCCATAAAATAGTGCTCATTGTCCCATAGTACAAATGACATCATTATTATAATGTCAGCTCAGCAGAATTAGAACTTTGAAAAGGTTGAGTTCAAATGCATTTTACTCATTGTAATAACACATGCATTCACCAGAACTAGCATGCACAAGCAAAAATGCACTGAATCCAATAACAGGCTTTTTGAAGCTTTAGGCTAAAGATTACAATATCCTCCCAACTCAACATAACCTCCTCATGTGTGTTTAATTTTTTGTTCCAAATTATTATTGCATTTTTTTGAAAGATGAAGAAAAATTTGAATTGAAATTAATGTATCTGAAATGTTCATTTTTGTATGAATATAGCAATATTAATGTTACAGTAATTTAATTTGACAAGCAAATCCCCAGTAGATTATTAAATGTTATCTAAGAACATAGAGTTGTAATTGCTTTCAGTGATATAATATGCATATATTTCCAATGCTGAAAAGAACAATTTCTATAATTTTTATATGGAAATACTTTGGAAAATTACTTCACCTGATATATGGAAAGGTCTTGAACGCATCTTTAATTAGGTGATCTTTTGAAAATTTTATTTAAATAAAGGCAGATGATTCATGGGATAAACCATCAAATTAAGTTGCTTTTTTTAACGTCTTAATACTACTGAAGAATTCTGATAATCTGAGTTTTCCTTTTTTTTTCTTTCTTCTTATTTCTTCTAGGAAAAACCAACACATTGTTTAAGGGTTTAGATTCACAGTTTCAACCCTCAGATCTCTTTGGCAAATACTTTTGGAGGTTCTGTTATGTCTGAGACACTTTGGAAGTTAATATCAGCATGGATGAGGCATGTGTACTCTCATTGAGGAGCTTTTCTGTTTTCCACTGCACCACCTTGGACTTGTGTAAGACTGAGCCAAGTCACAGAGCAACAGAAACAATAAACAGATATTTAGACCTGATTCAGTGTTTTCTCAGATTTTAATTAATGACCATCCTATTTATGGGTAATTTAGAAAGTTTATTTTCATTGATAAGAGACAGAGATTAATGAAATCTTGCTAGTTTAGAATGCAGTCAATCAATCAATCAACTAATTTTGCAGCCCATTATATTTAATGCATGGTTTATTCTCTAGATAACCCATGCAGTTTTATTTGAGTAAGTATGTTTCATATTTTTTAGTACTTTGAATTTAAAGACAATCCTTATATTCATTCACTGTGTAAGGTTATTTATTTTCTAGGCATTTGTTTCTTCACAGAGTCTTTTGGGACAAGTTACAGTTTTTTTTAGGTCTTACTTTCATCCATGAATTACTGCCATAAAATAAAATTGCATTGTCATTTATAATTTCCCATTTTGATTAATCGCATTTCAAAAGCTCTGTAGATTTCTAAATGAACCCAGGGGCTACTACCAATGAGAACTGCTAGACAGTGCACAGAATCAAAATAAACTCCTCCAAACACAAATAAAACCACAAGCCACACAATTCAAGAGAATAGGATGAACTGAAATGCAATGCTTTGTGAATACTCTCACAGCCAAATATAACAACAAATGAGAAAATAGCAAAATTAACATACTAAGATAAATATTACACATAGGTGCATAATAACTATGCATTGATATAATACAAAATAGGTACTACAGATTAAGACTTTCTTGTTAATTTTAACGCTTCGCTGCAGTGTATTTCTATATTTTTATGCAAACTATTTGCATCTTAGAAAAGCTGTGATTATTAAATTCTCACATCTTTTTGCCTGTTTTTATTGAAAATATGTTGAGGTAAAGTTTTGTTTTTCATTCATTTTGTTTGTCAAAAAATAAAAAGGCATAGATAGGGTGGTGGAATCAGTTAATGGATTGTGTAACTGTTAAAGAAATGGCTGAAAGTCTTATACTGCTTTTAGATTTCACTTTAAATAAAAACACAGGTATTCAAAAAAATATCTTGACTACATGCCTTACAGAAGGACTGCAGCTCCCCATGACCACAGACAGACGGGCCCTGACTTCTTTATAAGTCAATGCAAATAGAAATCATGTAGGTATTCAAATTCTATGTCTAGTCATTTCATCAACATGGACTGCTGCCGTCACCGCAGAAATGTACAGCAAATGTCAAACGTATCTTAGGCTCACATGCCCTGGAAAATCTTGTCACAGTAGTTTTGCCATTACAAGTACACACGTACATATTTGACTAAATAAACCACTGCACACTTCAGTATTTTTTCTCCATTTTCTATGGCATATTGCTAATAAAGGATTCCAGCTTTTGGAGTCTTCATTGTGAACAAGGGCGTTTTACATGATAGCAAGAGTGTTCATTAGTACTTAGAAGGAAATCTGCTGTTAAATATTGATTCACGTTGGAAATTTACCTTGACCTAATTCAGTCTTTTGGTCACACAACCCTGATCAGGCAAATTACTCTTCTAAAATTATACAATAGTTTTTCTTTTGGGACATATTCCAAACCGCTTAACAGGACTTATGTGGGCTCCTCTATCTCTGAGCTACTTCAGTTTTAGCATCGCCCACAGGCCTCTTCCTTGCTAAACCTCAGCTTTCTGGATTCTGTTCATTTAAGTGAACATGCCGCGATTCCTGTGACTTCTGGGACTTAGATAGATGTGAAGTGTCTTTGCTTAGAACACTCTCTTCTATGACCTTGCCTCTCTGCTTTCTATTTATAACCCAGATATCTAATTAAAAGTCACCTTTCAGGGGTTCATCTGCTATATGCTCTCCAAGCTCTGTGTTCCTTCCTTCCTTCCCACATCCTTGCTGCAGGTAAGAGTTTGATATCCCTTTTCATCTGGATCGCATTCCCTATAAGAGCACATTTACTACGTTGTTCCACAAGAAGTACTATGCTTGGCACATAGTAGGCACTTCAAAACTACCTGAGATGCTTTATTGAAATTAAAGGTATGTTTATCAGATATTGTACATATCAGTATAGATATACACAGAGAACAGTGAGGGGATTTTATCTGTTTTGGTTTGCATGATGCTGCTGTCTTGCCAGCCCTCTCTTTGTATAACTAGAGGGCCTAGGAAAAGTTTACTCATGACTCAAAATTCATGCAGCTAAATCAATATTTCTTAGTCTTTTCCCCATTATCACAAGGCTAGTAATGCTATTTAGATATTTTTTTCCCATATTACTTTCATCCTGTGAAATTTTAGTACCACATATAGATCTTTCTATATTGTGACTCTTTGGAGGGATCATAACCATTATAACATTTAAGTGTTTTGCCCTCGATCATGTATTTTCATCCCTTGGGGTAACATTGTCCTTGTTGATAATGTAGAATCTGGCTTTATGTCTATATCTACTATCTATCTATCATCTACCTATTTATCTATCTTTTTATCTGGAGAGAAAAAGGAGGAAGAAGAGAGGGAACATACTCATCTGAGCACTCTTTGATGTATTGCTTCAGCTGCACTTTGCAGAATCTTTTCTTGTTTCTAGCCCAATCTCAGAGTTTGGGGCTGCTCAGAGGCTTTGCACAAAAGGAGCATCTTCCTTTCTGATTGCTGTGTTGGTCTCCTGGCTATTGCATTCTTTACTGAGTGTTAACAAAACATTAATTTGCATGGAAATGCTAAAGTCAGAATGTATTGTAATTTTAGAATTTTATATTTACCATAATTATAATTTTATTCATGTCAGTTTCCAAATGAAACGTTTTATGTGTTCCCAACTGGAATTAATTTTCTTTATCTAATTACTTTCAAAGCTTTATCAGAGTTGAAGCTTTGAAAACTATTGGTGGCATTAAGATCTGTTCAGCTTCCACAGGCAACTTGAAAAATAACTCTCTACGGGCAAACATCTCAGGTGCAGGGAAAACCATGGTCTTACACGAGCAGCTGCAGACAGCATGGAATTGCAGCTCTATTTCTTGCTCTCGTTGGCTTTTATTAGTCCACAGAGTGGTTAGAGACAATGGCAGGGGTTTGCTGGGGATATTTTACAATGCCCATAGGGACTACCACCTTGCTAAATTTACCTGCAGTGGCAGTTGTCATTTAAATGCAATGTTACAACCTGTTATGACACCGAAGGTGGGTGGCTTATAAGCCCCAAATGAAGGAGACTTCAATGGTGATGACAAGTCTGAAGGACACTTTCCACTTGTCTTTTCTTTTCCCTTTGCCCCTCAGGCACTTAACAAACTATCTGCCGAGCACCAGTTTAGCCCAGACACACTGTCAATTTACATGGTTTAACTGAGAAGTCATGCTTGTCACCAGCCATTAGTTGTTGCTCTCAATGGAGTCCTCTGATACCTCATTGGCTTCAAAGACAATCAAGCATTAGTTACAGCAAAATTGAAAGACATTTCCAAATGTTCCCAACCCCCCAACCCACACCAAATGCTAAACCACAGGTGTTATAATATCTCATTTCACTACTGACGTGAACGCTCTACATCAATCCGACGGGTTCATTTATAGCCTATGTGTTGACATTAACGGTTGGCACTCACTATGTTGGCAGGCAGTGTATTTAAGTGCTTCCCTTCATTTATCCTCACACCAACCATAAGAGAGAGGCATTATTATCCCTTTGTTTTTACAGAAGAGGGAACAGACTAAGAAGAAAAAAGAACTTGCATTACAGTAAACAGTCAGAAAATAGTAGATCACAGGCTTAAAGTCTGAGGGTATGCAAACAGAGACCATGGCTTAATCTTCACTCTGAAATGATAAATACTGTAACACAAAGCCCATTGTCTTTCCTTCTTATCATATTACCCAAATTTTAGCCATCCGTTGAATCCAGACCCAATCCCCCATAATTCTATTTGGTAGACATGCATATGATTCATTTATAAAATAATGACTTCAATAATAAAATGACTTTAAAATCATTCTATATAAAATTATTTAACTTTATAAGATTCTGTGTTTTAAATAGATCAGAGGGTTTTATATCAGATTTAAATAGAGGGTTTTAAATTCAGTTCAGTTCAGCCACTCAGTTGTGTCCAACTCTTTGCGACACCATGGACTGCGACACGCCAGGCCTCCCTGTCCATCACCAACTCCTGGAGTTTTTCAACTCAAGTTCATTGAGTCGGTGATGCCATCCAACCATCTCATCCTCTGTCATCCCCTTCTCCTCCTGCCTTCAATCGTTCCCAGGATCAGGGTTTTTTCAAATGAGTTAGTTCTTCGCATCAGGTGGCCAAAGTATTGGAGTTTCAGCTTTAACATCAGTCCTACCAATGAACACTGTGGACTGATCTCCTTTAGGACAGACTGGTTGGATCTCCTTGCAGTCCAAGGGACTCTCAAGAGTCTTCTCCAACACCACAGTTCAAAAGCATCAATTAAAGAAAGCTCAGCTTTCTTTAAAGTCCAACTCTGACATCGATACTTGACTGTTGGAAAAACCATAGCTTTGGCTAGATGGACTTTGTTGGCAAAGTAATGTCTCTGCTTTTTAACATGCTGTCTAGATTGATCATAGCTTTACTTCCAAGGAGTAAGTGTCTTTTAATTTCATGGCTGCAGTCACCATCTGCAGTGATTTTTGGAGCCCCCAAAATAAAGTCTCTCCCTGTTTCCCCATCTATTTGCCGTGAAGTGATGGGACCAGATGCCATGATCTTAGTTTTCTGAATGTTGAGCTTTAAGCCAACTTTTTCACTTTCATCAGGAGGATTTTAAGGAGAGGCACTATTTCTGACACTTTTAGTTCTGATATTCTTTCTGACACTTCTAGCACAATGCCTCCTACATGGTATGAAACTGTTAATTAAAAAAAAAAAAAAAAAAGCTTTGATTTAACCATACCTGGGGTGGAAAAAAAAAAAAAAAAAAGACAGCTTACTGCAGTCTTTGGCCACCTGATTCCAAGAGCTGATTCATTGGAAAAGACCCCAAGGCTGGGAAAGATTGAAGACAAAAAGAGAAGGAGGCAGCAGAAGACAAGATGGATGTGATGGTTAGGTAGCATCACTGACTCAATGGATATGAATTTGAACAAACTCCAGGAGATAGTGAAGGACAGAGGAGCCTGGTCTACTGTAGTCTACAGGGTTGCAAAGAGTCAGACACAATTTAGCGACTGAATGAGAAGAACTACTTTAGTCTTTTACTTGTCAATTAAGAGTCTTGTATTTTAATTACAATTATGCCCACTTTTATTACATATAATTAGCCATTTATCTTTTTTAACCTACCTATTGCTGTAATGCTATTTGTCAATACATAAACAAATACTTGAAATTATTTGTACAAATTACAGAATCTTTGGAAAGTTCCTAATTAGTTTAAGTCAAATCTGAAGGGCAAGCCTGCAGATACATAAGAAGCAACAAAAGAGTCACCTGCAGCAGCCAAGTACTTTTATTGACCTAGTAAACTATGTGGTCTTACTTACTCGCTCCCAAGTACACAAAGTTATTACTGCATTTGACCTTCAGAAGTATGCCTATTCGTTTCTCTCTTATTTTCCACATAGAAAAATACACATATACATGTGAATGCAGATCAAGATACAAAAGTAGAGCACTGTTGTGAAAATTATGATTCTTTAAAAAGAAATAATAGTGACTCTGTAACAGAAATAATGGGAAATCAGATTTTTAGATATTTATGGCAACCTAAAAGCAAAATAGGCAAGTTATAGGCTTGAAGTTGGAAGATATGCTTTCATTTAAATGATGGCAATCTTTGACAAATAATTTAGCTTTCTCAACTTAGTGTCTCATTTATAAATTTAGTTAAAATGTATCCTACATACAAATCATTTAAGCATCTAGAAATAGTACCATGATTATGGTTATCTTACCACTACAAACTGTCACTTTTTCAAGGTAGTTTTTGAAGAATTATCATGAAGAAATAAATCATAGCTGCAAATTATTCGCCTGAATTATCCATAGCTACTCATTTGTGTTACATAGTGATATACATTCTTTCATTATTTACTTTTGTCATTGATTGACATTTTAAGAAGTAACTAAATTATTCATTTCAAGCGAAACTCTTGAAATTGGAAGTTTACAACTTCTTTATACAAATTTGAAAGAAGAATTGAATGATAAGCATTTTCTGTGAACTCCTGTTTTATTCATAGAGATGGTATTATATTTTGTGATTGAGTGTGAAGTTATGGATTGAATAACCATGATCCTCACTAAAAAGCCATATAAAAGGAAGAGGAATGGATGCTTTTCACACTCTGTCACATACAGTTTCCACCTTATGTGAATATAGTCCTATTAAAATTATGTCATTGATTATATAAATTTAAAGAAAGTAATTATTTTTCATTTTATACTAAGAAAAGAAAAATTATTCATTCTGATAGTACTAACTATGAGAGCTTGAAGTATACTTTGCTTATTAATGAAATTTATTTCATTTCTTTTTGAAATTCAATTAACATTTTCCTCCAGCAAACTCATTCTAGTCTTCTAAATCAATAATAAAAATTAAATAACTGTTAGATGACTGGCTTATTTAATACATTAAGGGCACACCATCAATTCAGCACTATTTTAAATTACTTGGAGATATTCAAGTTACTTGGCATATTCAACCCATAGGCTCAGTAAAATATTTGTAATTAAGAGATCAAATTAATCCCAATATTTCCATAAGCAGCAGAAAATCATAGGACAGACTAACTATCATACATTCATTGTATCTACTATAACTGTGTGAATAAGGGTGCAAGTTACTCATGTAACCATTTGTTACCTTTCATCACTTATTCATATTTGCTAGTGAGTGATCTGTTAAGGGTCAAACCCAGAATTTGAACAGAGGCATCATTCTTTCCTTCAGAGGCAACATTCAAAGTAGGGTATAGGTCTAACAAAATGGGAATCACACAGTTTAGAAAAATTCCCAGAAAAATACATTGTCAAAATTTTAATTATGTCTAATAAATCCAAGGAGATTGAATATAAACAAATGGAACTTTTATAAAAGACTATTCAGAACAAAATGCCTGGCTCTTAATTGCTCCCGAAGAAAGACATGTGGAGATTCCACAAGAAACTGAATCAGATACAGTTTGGGAAGCTGCAAAAAACTTCAGGTGACCCATAAGATATAGAGTTATTCTTGCATAGCAATCACAAACTCCACTAAACACTTTTTAAAAATGGTCAAACTGAAGAATGTAGTTAATTCAAACTCAGAAATGCTATGAAAGAGGTAATTGGAAAATCCATGAATTATCCTTAGAGCTGTTTGCAGTAAGAAATTCCTATCTCCAGATCTGAAAATGTAAAGTAATCATTTTATAAAATTTTCTTTCATGGATGCCTATTTCTTCATTATTTTGTTTCGCATAATCCTCCCTTTGTTTTGCTATGTGTAACAGTGTTTTTTTTTTTCTTTCATAAATCCATCTCTTGGGTCCTTCTTTCTTTCCTATGCCTTTACATGTTCTCAGGCTTTCAGTTCAGTTAGTTCAGTTCAGTCACTCAGTCGTGTCCAACTCTTTGCAACCCCATGGGCCACAGCACACCAGGCCTCCCTGTCCATCACCAACTCCGGGAGTTTACCCAAACTCATGTCCATTGAGTTGGTGATGTCATCCAGCCATCTCATCCTCTGTTATTCCCTTCTCCTGCCTTCAATCTTTCCCAGCATCAGAGTCTTTTCAAATGAGTCAGCTCTTCGAAACAGGTGGCCAAAGTATTGGAGTTTCAACTTCAGCATCAGTCCTTCCAATGAACACTCAGGTCTGATCTCCTTTAAGATGGATTGGTTGGATCTCCTTGCAGTTCAAGGGACTCTCAAGAGTCTTCTCCAACACCACAGTTCAAAAGAATCAATTCTTTGGTACTCAGCTTTCTTTATAGTCCAACTCTCACATCCATACATGACCACTGGAAAAACCAGAGACTTGACTAGACGGACCTTTGTTGGCAAAGTCATGTCTTTGCTTTTTAATATGCTGTCTCGGTTGGCATAATTTTCCTTCCAAGGATTAAGCATCTTTTAATTTTAATAGCTGCAATCACCATCTGCAGTGATTTTGGAGCCCCCCAAAATAAAGTCTCTCACTGTTTCCACTGTTTCCCCATCTATTTGCCATGAAGTGATGGGGCCAGATGCCATGATCTTAGTTCCCTGCATGTTGAGCTTTAACCCAACTTTTTCACTCTCCTCTTTCACTTTCAAGAGGCTCTTTAGTTCTTCTTCACTTTCTGCCATAAGGGTGGTGTCATCTGCATATCTGAGGTTATTGATATTTCTCCCAGCTATCTTGATTCCAGTTCATGCTTTATCTAGCCCAGCATTTTTCATGATGTACTCTGCATATATGTTAAATAAGCAGAGTGATAATATACATCTATTCTAAGCTCAATCACCACTCTTTGTAGGTTTCTCCTAATTCTATACACCCTGTTTTGACTTTTTTTTTTTTCAAGTTCTATACTTGAATTTTCAGTTTGGACATCCACTAGTATGTATTCTACTGGATTCTAGGACTTTAGTGCAATACATGTACAACAAATATGGTTTGAATGAGTTAATAGGCACACAAACACAAACAAAATCATGTACAGTTTTGCCCCTTCTCTTTAATTTTGGTTACTTAAACCCCCCCCCCCATCAGTCTTGCCCCCATAAATACTAACAATGTATATTTGAATACCTATTTTGAAATGAGGCTGCAAAGCGTCCTTGACTGTTCCCTTTCATACCCTTTGTTAAGAGCAGGAAAACTACTCTCTTCAATGAAGGATTTGAACTTTGCACCCTAGAACCTATAATATAGGCAGTGGAGCAGGAAAAATTTCAAAATCCTTTATTTTAATTCTTAGCTTATGTTGTGACATTAAGTCTTACTCTATTCTGCCTGGGAAATGTTGCCTATGGTTTTCTCTCTCCTTAATAACTTTAAATCTGTACTTCTCAATATGTTACCCAAATCCCAAGCCTCTCTTTCAAATACCACCTTGTTTAGGAAGGCTTCTCTACATATTCATCTGTGTATACTATTCTCTTCTTATTTTCCTCTTTGAGGACATTTATCGTAGTCTGCTTTCTTTTACAACTATTTATGTACTTACTTAACATGCCCAACTCACTAGATTTTGCCTTATTTTTTCCATCACAAATGCCTAACCTTTGTTCCACTTCCCTGATATAATCTTTGTAATAATTCAACAAACTATCTAGATCATCATATACTCCATCTGTTAACTGTTTATATAAACTGATCTGGGTCATCAGTTTTCCTCAGTTTTTTCATTGATGAATAGAGACCATGTGTATAGGTGTCTTATGTAAAAGAACTTTTCCACTTTTTAAAGAATATTTAAGTACAGATGTGCACAAAGTGTTGATATCTTTTCAGCATGAAAGTAAAAGTGAAAGGCTTATATTAACTTGAAACTAAAAGCTGATATACACACAAGTATATATATATATGAGCATTGAAGCCAAAAGAAGTATATGAGCGTTATCTTCCTTTGTTATGTGGTTTTAAATCAATTGTTTCACCAATAATGCACTTGTCCCTAATCTCATTCAGTCTTCTCTGTTCCAGAAACCACTATATGAAAGTCATTATACTGTGGAAAATTAATGCTTAATAACAATAAACATAGTCACCTTACATTTTTTTAGTGCTTGCATATTTTCAAAGCATTTTCGCAGCTATTACCTTATTTTAGCCTCATAACAACCCTGCTGTTATATATATGGCACACATAGTAGCAAATTCATTGTTATTACATGCATATTTTTGGCATCCTTCTGTTAATGTGATACATTATAAAAATATTATTTCAAAAAATATATTTCCTCTGGAAAAAACTATGGACTTTTTAAAATTAAGGAAAGGTTAATTTAAAGACCAATAGATTAAATACATAGGTGTTCTCGAAGAGAGTGATTATGCTTTGAAATATAGGATATTAAATGAAATATATGTATCTGGCCTCATATATGCTCTTCTTATAAATGCTTCTGGTATTTTTGCAATTTCAAAGACTGAGTTTGATTTTAATTTATAATGTGAACCCTATCTCCTCAGGGAATCTAGCACCTTTATAGGTTACTAAAAAAGACTTATACAGCCCTCTAGTGTTCCAAAGCTAGAGACCCCTAATAGAAAATACATTCAAGCATGGCTAAATTCATCCCCTCACCCACCTGCTTTAAAGTGGAATCACAGCTGACAGGACCACTGCTCAGAGCGCATATTATTTAAACTATTTAAAATTATAGCATTGGCAGTGGGAATTGAACTGTTCTCACTCATATCACTGGAGAAAGAGCGCTGAGTACATGACAGCTTAGAAAGTGCTTTTATGGAAGAAAGTGTTCAGATAAATCAATTTTCTGCAGGAAAAAAATGGAAAAAATTAATTTGCTGTGTACTTATTTAAACAGCTGACTAAAGAGTTTATTATGCTTGAATGCAGGCCTTCAGCAATAGTTATTGCTCCCTTCTCCTCTCCCCCTCTCTCCCAATGAATTCCCATTGACAGAGCCTACAGCTAACCTCTCAGAAATCATATAAAACCTGACATTGCTAAAAAATTAACCTCAAAAAGGTGTCTTCGGGTGTTGCCTTTCAAATCAAATCAAATTTTAATAGACAAACTGCGAGCTGAGAGCTCATTCTTTATAACTTGATTACCAAGCCAGATTCACAAGCTGTCCCTGGTCTGCAGATGGAGCTATTGACAAAATAGTCCTATTCACTTGAGAAAAGCAGGGCTCAGACTTGAGTTTTACTGAATGTTTATTTCTCTCTCTCTCTCTTTTTTTTGAGGGCTCAAGGAATGTCTCAAGGAGGACTCAATATGTCTCATGGAATATCCTTAATATTATATGTTCAAGTAAGAGAAATCTATCATTTGAAAATTAAGAAGAGCTTCAAAATCTGATTAGTGTTATCTATTTTCATTATAAAATTGTACAATATAAGTGAAAAGTGGTTAAAATATATAAATAGACTGTGTAATATAAGAAGCAATAGTATAGAAATTGGCTCTATGTATTATTCCTTTCTAAACAGGAATTTTGAACATGATATGCCAAGTTCCTTAACATTTAGTATATAAACAATACTTTCTATGACAGAATATGGTTTTTTTTCATGTTTAATTATCTATGATCACAATACAGGGGATAAGTGATATAGTTAAGAAAATCTACATGTATAATAGATGGATATAGATCTAATAAGTTGGGAGGAACTTTAGTGATAATCCAGACAATATTTGATAGATTTTAAGAGTTAGAAAGGACTGCAGTTATCACTTGTTTATTCTTTCAACAAATATAAAGGGCTACATTTGGTTGATATTAAAATTAAAGAATAATCTAATTCATCTGCTCTCAAGACACTTACAATCAAGATATAAATAGACACATCAAAGTCTTTAGGTCAGTGTAAAGAACTACAGAAAGAGGGGAAAATTCTAGTTTCCCAGTACTGTGGTGTATCAGAAAAGGTAATTTTAAAAAGTCATTTAACTGAAGTTGTAAGGTTGTCTAGGAAAATATCCCTTCCCAGGTGGCACTAGTTGTAAAGAGCCCACCTGCCAATGCAGGAGACATAAGAGACTTGGGCTTGATCCCTGGGTCAGGAAGATCCCCTGGAGAAGGACATGGCAACCCATTCCAGGATTCTTGCCTGAAGAATCCCATGGACAGAGGAGCCTGGTGGGCTACAGTTCATGGGGTTGCAAAGAGTCTGATGTGACTGAAGCGACTTAGCCCTGGCACAGCACAGCAGGAAAATAACATCATTTTATAGAACAGAAACTGAGTTGGCAAAAAATCATGGCTGATAGTTGTCAAGATCACAGTCAGAAAGAGCTTTCCTTATTTTTTTATTTTCACAGAAAAACACATTTGTAAATGAAGAATATATTAATTTCTACTCAGACTGAAGGTACAGCGCCTTTGTGAATAGTGTAACTAGATGCTACAATGAAAGCAAGACTTCTGTCCTCAACCATGAACCTCATGAACTATATCAGGAATCTCATGGAAGTGGTCCTAAGATACATTGCACTAGGATTTTTTTAATTAAAAAATATTTTAATGTTTCAAACCATTTATTTTAAAATAAATATAAATTTTCAACTGCTGTCAGCTTCTGGTGACATAGCTGGAATAACAGAGCACTGAATTCCAATCACTGTGAGTACCCTAGCTGTGCTATAAAATAACGTCTGGTCAAGTGGATTGTCAAAGCATTTGTCCTCTTGTGTTTTGTTTCTGTAGGATTGAAAAAAGGAAAAACTTTTTCTGATATTTCCTGCTTGTTTTAATTTTTAATGTGATAAGCAGTAGAAACTACTTAAACAGAGATGCTTTTGCATCTGAAAATTACTATAATATCTGCCTTTATATATCTCAGAGGAAAAATAAATGTAATCACTATAATCACATTGGGGAAATAAACCCACATATTCTATACTCATTGAAATTAGAATTCTTTAGAAGGGTACTAGAACAAGAGAAAGAAGACATGTATTATGTTTATAAAATATCTGTTGAAAGCCATAAAATACTAAAAATATGATAATGATGTTTTCAAATTGCATATTGAAGTCATAATATTTGAAATAATGGTCAGCATCTTTATTTCTTATCTACAAACAGAGGTTTATTATACTTAATTTTATTGAAAATATGACAGATTTCAAAAAAAAAAAGAAGAGTTTTCACTGGCAGGAGTAAGGTAGGGGAAAGAAAGAATGCTATGCCATCTGCTTAAACCCGAATTTTAAAAATTCCACATTCATTCATCCAAAGACCTGGCTAGGCTATCTTGAACCATGGAGCACTGGAGTTCTGAATTTCTATTTTAAACTTTACACGTAATGGTAGTTTCCATATGTTGTTTAATCACTAAGTTATGTCCTACTCTTTGCAACCCCATGTACTCTAGCCCACCAGGTTCCTCTGTCTATGGAATTTCCCAGGCAGTATACTGGAGTGGGTTGCCGTTTCCTTCTCCAGTGTATCTTCCCCACTCAAGGATCAAACCCACATCTCCTGCATTGGCAGGCAGATTCTTTATCACTGAGCCATCAGGGAAGCCCCAGTTCCCATATTTTGTTGTTTAGTCGCTAATTCATGTCCTACTCTTTGCAACCCCATGGACTGTGGATAGCCAGGCTCCTCTGTCCATGGGATTTTCTAGGCAAGAATACCGGAGTGGGTTGTCATTTCCTACTCCAAGGGATCTTCCTGACCCAGGGATCAAACCCAGTCTCTTGTGTCTCCTGCATTGGTATGGAGTAATTTGTAAACTTTCAATTCATAGTCTAGGTTACAAATTTGAATGTGTCATCAGCAATCCTTGAAAAAAACTTAAAACTTTAGCTTTTATTGTCAATGTGTAACAAGTTAGAATTCAGAAAGAAAACATTCCCTTAGTCATAATATACAACTATTTTTAGAAAAAATAATATATTTCCATTCTACTAGTGTTGATTAAAGTTTATATACTAGGTATTGATTAAGGGAGCTCATATTCTGAGATTTAATTGGTATTCTCAAGATATTTGGTTACAATTCTAATGCAGTCAATATATTTGAGAACATCCACAGAAACCCATTCTATTCCATAACCATTCATTTTTACATTATATTCTCATCCAAAATAAGGTATCATACTTTATACAAATACCTTTAGTTATGGTATAATTTTATAACTTAGATATTGTGTGTGTGTTAGTCACTCAGTTGTATCTGACTCTGCAAGTCCATAGACTGTAGCCTATCAGGCTCCTCTTGTCCATGGAATTCTCTAGGCAAGAATGCTGGTGTGGGTTGCCATTTCCTTCTCCAGGGGTTATTCCCTACCCAGGGATTGAACAGGGGTTTCTTGCCTTGCAGGTATATTCTTTACCATTTGAGCCACCAGGGAAGACCAAATTTAGATATTACAGACCTTTATATTGCTACATTTAGAGCTACATTTAATTTTTGTTGTAAAATATTCCAATCACTGCATTATTTAGAGACATACTGACAAAACAACTACATACAAATTCTAACCAAGGAGAATAGCATTGTATACTAATCTATCACTAGGAAGTTATTAACATGATATCATACTGGGCATACTAGATGATATAAACAAGAAAACAATGGCTTGAGGAGAATGGTACAAACATGCTTACAATACAAAGAACTAAATATAAAACAGTGAATAATATATTGGTGGCTGCCAACAACACCTACTGAAAATTCAAAAGATATCAGGTTCTTTACCGTGGAGTAATTTAAGTTTTAGAGAAGATTCAGGGTACTGTTTTAACAAGTACATTTATCTAGATAGCAGGAGACATGAATTCCAATTCCAGTTCTACCATTAAGCATGGCTTCTTGTTAAAATGTTTTTCTCATTACAAACATTAATTTCCTCATCTGCAATTGAACTAGCAAACACTTTGCTGCTTATATCACGGAGCTGTGGTATTATGCTTATTTTAATAAAGTTTGAATAGTTTTAAATTTGCCAAGTCTAATTCAAACACATATTGATCACAAAGCATTTCTTAGACTGGGCTATCTTTTTCGGTAAGTTTTTTATATTATGCTAACAAAAAATATTCATCCAAGATTCTTACAGAACCCACAGGTAAGAATAGAAAGTAAAAGGGATTTGTAAGAAGCTACGTATCATTGTGACTTCAGCATAGTAACTATCAAAATTACTTGATGGTTAAGTATTTATTTCATAATTCATGATTTTTAAATTAAAAATGTCAGGAGGTTTACTTATGTTGCTTTTTATGGACAATTTGCCAATTGTTTATATAACCAAATGCCCTGGAATTGGTTAGCTATTTTCTCAGTAACAAAACTATTTTGACATGCTTTATGTGTTTCCAAATTGCGTGTAAAATGTATCAAATTGTGTCCTAAACAGAAGTATGTAATATATCTATGCACAAATCACAAATATGTTATTTGATGGGTCTAGTTAGTTAGTCCTTGTATGAGCAACATCAGGTAGAAGTAGTGGCCATGAGATTCATCTTGCATCTTTAGGACTCCTTTGCAGGACAAATAGCAGTATCCCCATCAACAGTTTTAGAAGAGAGAGCAGAGCATGTTGACATGGCACCAGTCACATGTTACCTCACATACTGTGAAATAAACAATATATTTTTCAAAAATAAAGTGAGAAATGTGCAGATATGATGGCTGGAGATTATAGGACACTCCCACTGGTACATTTCAGCTGAGAAATTAGTCGATTTCCTATTGTTTTCAAAATGTTTTTGCATCATTGGTTGAAATATTTTGTAACTGCAAGAAGTCATCTATGGGTGACATTGCAACTCAAAGCTGAAAGGATCTTATCTGAATTTCTATAACGGATGTTGGTAGTAAGCTTTTGTATATAATATGATTTCAGAAATGCATTACCAGAGCATAAACACCTTGTTAATAGCATCAGCCTAAGGGGCTGTCAAATGATCAGCACAAACCAAAATATCAGAAAACAACTGTGTGGGGTATAGGCAAGTTAATTTATAAGGTCAGCTAAGGGAAAGACTTCACATAATTGAACTTGCATTTACTCCTCAGAATAATATTTTGGTTAATACTGATTGCATAAAGGACACCCTTAGGTAATATCAGACATTAATTTGTGGTTATGCTCACACTAATGTACTAGTAGTTTTAAAAAAAAAGGCCTATGTAGAGAAAAATGTCATAAAAATTTGTGATTGCTAAATGATAACTATTTAAAAGTGTTATAGAGGTATATGAAGGAAAGCAAATAGCCAAATGTAGTTTATATCATAGATTTTTAAAGATTCCCTATTTTAAAAATCTTTTTCATTCATCTTAGTATATCTAACAATTTGGACAATATCAGGCACACTGTAGGAGGGCAATATTTGTTGTATTAAATATATGAGTGTTTTGTAAAGAATACACATTTATCATTTATATAAATATTTTAATTGCTAATTGTGTTATATTAATCCCAATTTTAAACTAGGAATCAAAATATGTGGATTCTGGTTTCTGTTACTAAATCTGAGACTTCAGTCTTATAACCCATTTTAAATCTAGGTTCTTCTAGCAATATATTCAGTGAAATCTGGGTCTAATGTCAAATTGCTGTATCCCTAAGCTTGAGATGTTTAAAAATCAATCTCAGTATCAGTGACTCATATGATGTGACTATATCTTGAACACATATAACACAGTCATGCTTTCTCCTTCAGTAATTATTTTAAGTACTTTAAGTAGTAGTGAAAGTGTTAGTCACTCAGTCTTGTCTGGCTCTTTGTGACCCCAGGGACGGTAGCCTGCCAGGCTTCTTTGTCCATGGAATTCTCCAGGCAAAGAATACTGGAATGAGTATTCCCTTATCCAGGGGCTCTTCATTAATGGTAACTTGCTGTGCTAGAGATGAATGTAACATTCTGTCGTCACACTGTAAGAGAGGTTTTGAAACCAGCATTGGATACTGCACTGGTTATTAAGCATTTGTTTTTCAATCCAAACTTACCCCTTGAGTGGAGTCTTCATGATACAGAGGCTGAACTCTGCAAATTGCATTTCTTTTTCGCCAACTGGTGCCCTGCTAGGTTCTGCCAATTTGTGATACTTAGCTAACTGGACAGGGGAAGGCATTGTTCTGTTTATCTGCTGCCAGGTTGGTGCATTTCACTGGGAGTGCTCAATGAAGATATCTCATTTGTCAAAGATCCGGAGAGATGGTCTTTGTCAGTTTCTGATAGCATCACCCAAGCAATGGTATATTACCCAAGTTGTGGCAACTGGTTCCAACTGAAGTTCAATTCAGGCTCTAGCTTTTTTCCACACTCCAAACACATCATGCCTCAGAAGACATACCAGTGGTGCCACCGCTTCAGAATTCCATTTTCATGAGGTCCCTCCTCTGAGACACTGGGGTTTGATCTCTGTCTATGCAACTTGATGGATAAACTCATGAGAGACCCCTACCTCAAATACTGGGTCCAGACATGACAGGGTGCCTCCTCCAGGCTTCTAGTCTAGTTTCTGAATACCTTTCTCCCTTTGCTTAACAGTCGTGAGGATGGCAACTCTTTATAGCAGTATCTAGTTCAACTGTTCCCTCAGAGTTTACACACTGTCATTTTAGTCTTTCTGTGTCTCTTTAACCATCCGCCTATGTTAAAAAATCTCAGTTAAGGTAACCATCATGTTTCTGCTTTCCTAACTGGGTCCCAACAGACACAGTTACTGTTTTGGGTAAGTTTTAACTCCACAAAATATTTTATTATTGATGATTGTATTATAAATACAAAATTATATATATATCAGTTTTAATGTCTCTAACTGGGCTTGAATATGAGATTAAATGGAGTTCACATATTACTGTAAGTATGAGATAATTTTATTTACTATTATATTGCTATGGTCACTTCAGTATTTTCAACAAATGGTTAAATAATCAATATTATAATAATGTTTTGAGAACTCACATTAAAAAGCAATCAGAACTTAATTTTCTTTTCATTGTCATGCATTATCATTGCATTTTTCATGACTCAGAAAATATGGACTTGATGAATAAATACAATAGATTTAGTTAGTTACCCATCTGCTTTTAAAAAATCTTTATTATATTGAAAATTATATAAACTCATAAATTATGTTTGCATGGTGATTAAAAATCAGAACATTATGCACTGATTAAAATTCAGTGGTAATTAGAATTATGCTACAGGTGATATGTGAACCTGATGGATTTTTACAAAATCATTTATCTGAGACATTAGAACAATAATAAAAAGAGAAATGATACTCAATTGTACTAAATGATTACTGAAACTTCATTTACGCTACAATTCAGTATTTCACAATAATTGATGTACTTTTTTGATAATTCAATATTTGTTACAAAAAGATAACTGAAATACTAATCTGCTTTTTCTTTATGCAACTTTCTCTTTTAGAAATGACATAAGGTAACCATCTTAACATAATTTCTATATTCATAATAATGCCAGATGAAATAAATCTTCTATAACCTTACTGTAAAGCAGTATTCCTTTTTCATTCACTGGGTCTTCTAATGTAATTATATTTTAGTTTATATCTACATAAACCATCACTCTTGTTGGACAATGTAACAGCAAAACTGCTCTAGGAAGATATATTGAATAATTACTATGAAACTCTATTTATATGCCATCAAATATTTTTTTTTTTTTACTTCTGAGACCAAATGATCTACTAGAAATCTCCATTTCTGACTTTGAAAGAGAAAATGTACCATTCATCCCGACAGGAATAGATCTGTCTGCCTAAGAGGTACCAGTTAGCCTAGCTCTGACAGTGGAAGGCAGAGACCCTAATGATTCTTAGGCTCAATAAAAGCTGTAATAAGGAAACACACACGATTGGAAGCTAGGTTTGGTCTTTGGCAAATCTGCTTACATCAAACTTCATTGGGTCTCATATTTTTCCTTTGTAGAACAAAGGTTGAATCATGGATCTGAAGTTGTTGCACAGATGGACTTTCAGAACCAACAGAGCAGAGATCGACCCTTGTATCTATTGATGCTAATCATTAGCTGGGTGGCTTTCAGGAACCTGTTTAATCTCCTTGAGTGCCAATCTTCTTCATCAATGAAATAGGTATTATGGGTTCCATTCAGTAATAGTTACACAGGTCCAGTCACCCACAGGCCTTCTACAATCTAAAAATTTTTCCAGCTCTAAAATTCTATAACCACTAAAGGTTTTAAGTAATTTCTTTTCTATAAAGTAGGTTATCTTCTGATTACTGTGTATGTTCCCCATATCTGACTTTTTGTGACACCATGAACTGTATGTAGCCCACTAGGCTGTTCTGTCCATGGGATTTTCCAGGCAAGAATACTGGAGTAGATTGCCATTTCTTACTCCAAGGGATCTTTCCAACCCAAGGAGGGAATCTGCATCTCTTAAGTCTCATACATTGGCCAGCAGATTCTTTACCCCTGCCTCACCTGAATCATATTTTTCCTCTAAGGTTTTGAAAGTCCCTTATGTATTTATCTTTCTAAAATACATTTATTAAACAAGAGAAAATCAGAAGTTGTAATCTATGTTCCTGGAAATAACAAATAATAAGTTTAAAACATATTAGTAGTCCTCATGTATGACTTTATAAAATCTCTTCATGAAATTTACAGAAACAAACAAACACATAAGGAAAAGAAATGCAGTTCAATAGCAATCCTTTTTGTTGCCCACCATTTAAACCAATAACATAGGGGAGAATAGCAACAGGAGATAAATTGTGTTTATGATTGAAGCATCATGTATAGAACAATGTAATGCATATTCCATGTCCCTCTGATAATATTTGGAAGAATTAAAGTCAGAGAATAAGGGTCATTCTTAGTTTAAAATTTCTTTAAAACCAGATTTCTCAGCAGGGGTGTGACAGACATTCTGGACCAGATGATACTTTGCTAATGAGGGCAAAGTGCTTCCCTATATATTGTGGGCTATTGAGCAACATCCTAGATTCTGTCCACTAGAAGCCAGTTAGACATTCACCCCCAACTGTGACAATTAAAAAAATGTTTCTATAGTACACAGTTCCTCAGAAAACAAAACTTAGAATTACAGAATTCAACGATTCCACTTTTGGATATACACCCAAAAAAACTGAAAGCAGAGACTCTAGGAAATATTTATATACCAATGTACACAGCAACATTATCCACGACAGCCAAAAGGTGGGAGCAATTCACATGCCCAATTGTGGTATGCACATACAATGGAATGTAATTCAGCCCGAGAAAAAAGAATGAAATTCCGATACAGGCTACAACATGATTGGGACTTGAATGCATTATGGGACGTGACAGAGGACAAATGTCAAAACAAACAGACAAGTATTGTATGATTCCACTGGTATGAGATACCTAGAGCAGTCAAATTCATATAGACAAAAAAGAGAATAGTGGTTGCCAAGGTCTGAGGAGAGGAAGGCATGGGAAGTTACTGTTAAATGAGTACAAAGTTTCAGCTCAGTAAGATGAAAACGTTCTCGAGATGGATATGGTGATGGTAGCACAATAATGTGAATATACTTAATGACTCTGAACTGTACACTGAAAAATGCTTCAAGCGATAAATTTTATGTTATGTACGTTTTGCCACATGAAAAAAAATGTCTCTAGTCACTACCAAATGAACTCTGGGTGTTGAGGGGAGGGGACAAAAATCACCCATGATTGAGGACCACTGCTTTAAATATAGTGTGTATTTACTTTTTTTTTTTAAGCAATCACTTTATTTCACACAGTGCTAGTGTCTTTGTTTCACATTCCAAACTCCTCTCTTATAAAGAAAAACATCTTCTCATTTTTTTAACTGATTGGTACCACTTTTCTCTCAAGCCCATCTTTGATAAGAAACGTTTCCATTTTAAAATGAGTTTTGGATTTCCCTGGCGACACAGTGGCTAAGAATCTGCCTGCTAAGGCAGGGAACAAGGTTTCAATCCCTGGTCGGGGAAGATTCCACATGCTGAGGAACAGCTAGGCCTGTGTACCACAACTACTGAGGCTGTGAGCTGCAACCGCTGAAGACAGCATGCCTAGAGTCTGTGCTCCCCAAGAGGCCACTGCAACGAGAAGAACGCCAGCGCCCTGCAATGAAGAGTAACCTCCTCTTACTGCAGTTAGTGAGGCCCATGCAAAGCAGTGAAGACCCAGCACAGCCAAAAATAGACTAATTTAATAAAATGAGTTTTAAAGTACTGCAATAGAAAATAATTGTTCATGACTAGCAGATACACCGGAAACCACGAAACACACTGGCTGAAGGGCACATCTGGGATGCAGTAGGTTGAATGGTAGTCCCCAAAATATAGATTAATGTCTTAATTCCCAAAACCTGTGAATGTGAACTTATTCACAAAAAAGGGTCTTTTGCAGAGGTAACTAAGGTAAGGATGGTTAGATGAGGTCATCCTGAATTATCCAGGTTGGCCCTAAATACAGTGACAAGTATGTCTATAAATTGCACAGAGAGGAGGCTTCAGTGCAGAGAGAAGGCCATTGGAAGATAGAAACTAAGATTGATGTGGATGCCAACCCAATCCAAGGAAAACCAAATTGCTGCAGACACCAAAACTAGGAGATACATGGGGGAAGGGGTGGGGAGGTTCTGCCTAATGCTTTTTGAGAAAGTGTGGCCCTGAAGACACCTTGATTTTGAACTTCTTACCTCAGAATTGCAACAGAATAAAATTCCTATCATTTAAGTCATCCAGCTTTTGGTAATTTATTATGTCAGCCACAGAAAACCAATACAAAGGGCAGCTAAAATTTACGACTAGAAATACTATACTCACTCTTCTCCAGGGTTCCCTGGTGGCTCAGATGGTAAAGAATCTGTCTGCAATGCAGGAGACCTGGGTTTGATCCCTGGGTCGGGAAAAATCCCCTGGAGAAGGGAATGGCCACCCACTCTGGTATTCTAGCCTAGAGAATCCATGAACAGAGGAGTCTGGCAGGCTACAGTCCATAAGGTGGCAAAGAGTCAAACACGACTGAGTGACTAATACACACTCTTCTCTAAAATAAGATTTAAAAAATTATATTTCAAACCTGATGTTGTGAGAGGTTATGTTAGGTTTATACATTTATTTTTTTAAAGAATACTTCTATATATTGTGTCTATTTTTACCTAACAAAGTATCATACAGCTTTGTCTATAAGTGTCTAAGCATCTTCATTTGGAGCTCTCAGAAAATGTAAAACAAGGTGTCTACTCCTTTTGTTTGATGTTCAGGCCGTTTGACTGTGATACAGGGAGCTAGTTAATATGCACTTTCTGTGGCAGACCCCAGCACCTGTATTGCAGGTGCTAATCAAAGTGCGCCTTCACAGGGTGAAAGAATGGCTATTTGTAATGCAATAATTAGGCTGGGCGGAAAGGCCTGTAAAGTAAATCAATCTAGTCTGCTCTGGAGATCTGACTCCATTCTCTGGGCAGATTGTTAACATAATGAGACAGCAGCCTACAAGAGGTCCTGTGGAAAAGACCCGTGTCGTCTCTCTCCCTTCTTTCTTTAATTTTACAAGGCTTCTTTGGACATAATTGCAATGAAAACTAATATAAACCGCTGATAAAACCTGGGACGCTACGCTTTTCAAAAGGTTATGAAAAGGGTGAGCTGGAACGCAGTAACAGTCTGAACCTATTATTCACAACTTTCAGAGTTGTCTCACCGCAAGCTCCCTGAAGAGCATGAGAATTCCCAGTAAGTAATTACAGTTGAGGGAAAAACAGGGAAGAACATTCAAAGGACAGCTTGAAATACTGGGTTGATTAATCTGAAGTTCAACAAAAGGAAACAAATTAAGTGTTCTTTATAAATCAGGAGGAGACTTTCAAAAGCAAGCTTATTTGTTCCGTGCTGAATTGGCAAAATGTGCTGAACTATCCCAACAATGAGGCTGTTTTCTTATATACTGCAAGATTCTCATGCGGTCCTTTTAAAATGCGTGCCATTGGAAAGATGTCTCACATATTAATAAGTTATTTTCTATCTTTTTTCATGCTTTGAAATCCTCTTTCTTTAAATCTACGAGGTACATATTTCTTTTTTCTTTTCATAAGCATAAGGAATTAAACTAGACTCCCTTTTATCTCTACTTACATATTTAAAATTTTTCATTGAACTGCATTTTCAAGTTAGTTTATGTCTGCAATAAATAAATATACACTCTAATTAAAAGTAAAAATCAAAGATGCTTGCATTCCATTACTCACATAAAAATGACACATTTATTTAAAAACTTCAGATATCTTACAATGAGAAATGCTCAGACTTGGGCAGTCATACTTTTCTAGATAGAACTGTGCACCATGCTTTCTACTCAGGTTTTTGCATCCTAGCTATTGTGAACAACAATACTGTATCTCTATTTTTCTATTTCTGTCTCTGTATCTCTTGTGTGTCTGTATGTATACTTACATATAGGTATATCTGTATATTTGTGTATATATTTCACATTTTGTTAATGCTCAACAGATAAAAGTTGATATTATCTCAACACAAGTTGGAGAACCACAAAATCCCTAATTAATGTGATTGTCTTTTTGTTTGGCTTGGCTATTTATTTATTTTTAACAATAACAAAACAATTTCTTAGGCTTTAGTAAGCTGAATTTCACTCCTCTGATATTCTATCTTCATGTATAATAATAGTTAAAAATATAGGAAAGAAAGTAAGAGGAGTTTTCATTCAATGTTGGTTAAATATATGCCCAACACCATGCATGTTTTCTAATTTAATCTTGATTGTGTCCATTCCTATGATGCAGCTGTTGTTTTTTTCTTTTTACAAGTGAAGAATCTGAAGCCTAACAAAATGGGTAACTTGCCCAAAGTCAGGACTCTGGGAAAAGCACAGGTCCCCAGGGCTGAGGCTGAAGCACACATCTTTAGCTGTGAAGCAGTTCTTCCCAGAAAGCATGTTCATTTTTACTCTCACTTAAACATTTATTATGTTTCATTTCCAAAGAGCAACATAAGCAACACTGGCTCATATAAAGTTTAATGATATAAAGTTAAATTTTCATGATTTGCTTGAATAAGTATTTCCTTGAAGAGATGAATTCATAGTAAAAAACCACTTTGCAAAAGAGAATGTCCAAAAATTATAAAGCACTAGCAGCAGCAGATGCAGCTAAGTCGCTTCAGTCCTGTCAGACTCTGTACGACCCCATAGATGGCAGCCCACCAGTTTCCTCCGTCCACAGGATTCTCCAGGCAAGAACACTGGAGTAGGGTGCCAGCACTAAAGATAGTTAAAATTATATTTTAGCACTAAAATTTCTATTGGGAAGTGTATTTAAAAGGAAACAAACTAGCCTCTCAAAACAAAATTTTAGTTTTAGAAAATAGGCATACTAATGTACTGTGAATAAAGAATTTATAAATCAAAACATTCAAACTGATATTAATAAGGTTTCCAGTTTTCAAGGATAAAACATAGACCTGGACTGCATGTCATGTGAATTTCGTTTGCATGTTTCTACCTCTAATATCACCAGTATCATAAGAGAATATTATATCATGTTATTTTCTATTTGAAAAATAAAATGCCATTATATAAAATGCCATTATATAAGATATATGTAAATGCATATATAAATGGGGATATACATATATACACTTTCATATATACATCTACACACATATATATATATTTACATGTATGTGTACATTTATGAATGTGAGCAGTGTTTTTTGCCCCTCAGGAGAAATTTAGAATAAACAATGAAATTATATATTGAATACAAATTAAAAAGCTATTATTGCTACTAAAAATGTTCTAAAATAAATACTAGTATAGCTTGCCTAGAATTTTACTATTTCTCTTTACTACTATCATGCAATGCATTGGATTAATGATTGAATTTTTTATTTAAATGTCCATAATTCTATTCAGCATTACACTTGACCCAGTTACTTCCTTCTAGGAATCACCCTTCCTTCTAGGAATCGCCCTTCCTTCTTTCTTGCTCATACAAGCAATGCCACAAATAATTCTCTGGCTTTGACTCTGCATTAGCATAATGGATTATATTGCTTTGTTTATATAATTAATTGTGCAATGTGTCAGGATTTTTTAATAATTGACCTAATGAACAAAACCCTCAAACGATCATATTCAACTCTGTCGGCACGGTCCACTTTCACTTTCAGGAAAAAAAGGTGGGGTTAAGAACTCATTTGTTTTCTATATAGATTTGATAGAAGAATTGAAATCAAGAAAGGTTTTTCCATTTGGCAAAATCTCTGTGACCATAATTGTTTTTCACTGATACTTATTCAGGCCATAAAAAATAAAAAGTGATGAAATTAAACATATCTGCTCTGATTATGGCAACCCACTCCAGTGTTCTTGCCTGGAGAATCCCAGGGATGGGGGAGCCTGGTGGGCTGATGTCTATGGGGTCACAGAGAGTCGGACATGACTGAAGTGACTTAGCAGCAGCAGCAGCTCTGATTATATTTTCCTTTAACAATACTGAAAATGGTTCATTACACTTAGAATATCATGGTGTGCAGTTTAAAAATCAGTTTTTGTAAAGATTTACTTTTGTATATTCAAGAATGTAAGACTCATTCAGAAACAAAACATTGAAAGATCCTTAACCTTGAATAAAACAGCGATCTTGTCCATTAAATGAAATTTGATGTGTTCAATTATGAATGAAATAAAATTACCATACATTTAGAAAAAAATTAAATTCAATTTTGTAACATGCCTTCATTGTAGTTAAAGCATAAAGCCTGTGTCTTATATGTGACAGGCAGTTTAGTTGCCTGAGGCTGAGCTGATATGAGCCATAAGACTGGGCATTTTTAGGGCTGTTTTCTTTCTGTAACATTTCTGCCTTACACAGATAATTCATGTTTTATTAAGAGCCTAAATAAAAGTGAATTTAGTTGGATTTTTTCTTTTTTAAAATGTAAAACATGACAATAAGGTAAGCCCTCTGGCACTTGAGAAAACTAAAGTTAATGAGAAAGGCACCTGGGAAGAGGAGAGAAAATTTCCAATTTATTTACAAATTACAAAAAATTATTATAATAGAAAAAGACAGAATGATGAAAATGGAATGACATCATGAAAGGAAGAAACTGGTAAGTGTAACCTTATCCAGGGAACATAAACTCACATTTCCATGATAGGATGTAGGTTTATGGAAACATGTTCTAGACAAATAACTTTCTAGATGCTGATTTAGAAAATGCAAGTAGCTCTATGCTATGCAGTAGACCTTTATGACTTATTCATCTTTATTACTGAAACTTTGACCCTTTGAGTAACGTAGACTGTGGTGATGGCTTCACTGCTGTCCACTTATCTCCAAGTTGAACTAGTTGAATACAATAAGTATGTGAGGCTTTTTGTAGGTCAATTATACCTCAAGAAAGGGGTTTAAAAAGAGAAAAGAAAATGTAAATGATGCTAGGCTTTCGTATGCTCACTTTTGTTCTAGTTAGAATCCTTTAAAATATACTTTTCCTCATTTGGGTAAATATTATGTTGAATTTGAAGTATTGGTGCACTAAAACGTATTTCTAACACTAAAAACACTTTAATATTCTTATATAGTGTATAAAAATCTGTGTTCATAAATGTTTAAATATAAAAATGTAGGTAAATTTGCACGTTTTATTTATGACTTTTAATATCCCATTAAACCTGGGGCTATAAAATATATACCTTTTCTCTGGTAAAAAAACCCAATTATCCTTGAAATGGTTACAAAGGGTTAAATTTATAGTGATGTTTTATACAATAAAGCTTTTATGGAATAGATAACTCAATTTCTTCTAACTCAATTCCTTCTATTCATGAAACTATCTAAGGTTTCTTGGGACACTTTTGTATCATAGAAATATACATAACACATGTGTATACCAAGATATCATTTTCTAAAATGAAGAACATGGCAAAATATGTAGCATATAAACTGCTGCTATTGTAATAATGTTTATAGGAGACATGAGAAAGATTGTTCTCAACGCTGGCATTAATCAAAGGTGGATGTTAGCACATTTCTCCAAGCTTAACTATATGTTGATTCAGCATGTTTGTCAGTTATGTAGACTTCCGCCTAAATTATACAGTTCACTAGAGGAAAACAATAAATTGCCCAGTCCCCCATCTCACCTAAATAAAGTTCACCTCATCTATTTTAGAAGAAGCAGCTTGAAAGTGCCTGTGAATTGGGGTAATATATGGCATTTTTTCATAAATAAATTTATATTCTATATATATTAAAAATTTGCAAACAAACCTCTTTTGTATACAGTATATAATGAAATAAATTCTAATGTGTGATTTTCACTCCTCTCTACCCACATTCAGAAATGTAGAATTAGAAAATAAATACACATGCTAATGATTAAGAAAATAATATATCATAAGACAGGATTATAAACTAAAACTTAACTGATAATTTAAAATAACCATACTGTTGTTGTGAAGTCACTAAGTCGTGTTCGACTTTTTGCAACCCTATGGACTGCAGCAGGCCAGGTCCCCCTGTTGCTGCTGCTGCTGCTAAGTCACTTCATTCGTGCCCGACTTTGTGTGACCCCATTAATGGCAGCCCACCAGGCTCCCCCCATCTCTAGGATTCTCCAGGCAAGAACACTCGGGTGGGTTGCCATTTCCTTCTCCAATGCATGAAAGTGAAAGTGAAGTCGCTCAGTTGCCCGACTATTAGCGACCCCATGGACTGCAGCATACCAGTTTCATCCGCCCATGGGATTTTCCAGGCAAGAGTACTGGAGTTAGTTGCCATTGGCTTCTCCGCCAGGTCCCTCTGTCCTCCGCTAATTCCCAGAGTTTGCTCAAATTCATGTGCACTGAGTTGGTTATGTTATCTAACCATCTCACCGTCTACCGCCCCCTTCTCATTTTGTCTTCAATCTTTCCTAGCATCAAGCTTTTTTACAGTGTGTTGGCTCTCTGCATCAGGTGTCCAAAGTATCGAAACTTTAGCTTTAGCAACAGTTCTTTCAATGAACATTCAGGGTGGATTTTACTGAGGATTGACTGGTTTGATCTCCTTCAGTCCAAATAACCATAAAAATAATCATAAACATAAAAAGATTATAAGAAACTTAATTCCACAGGTGATAAATATATTTGATTATTCACTATTAAAAAAGCTCTTCATCTCATGCTGTTTTTCCTTGATACCGTAGGCATTTGATTTTAGACAATTTCCTTTGAAGTTTTTCATCAGCTATTGAACACAACTCAAGTACCCGTAATAAAATACTTTGATTAGGAGAAAATAAAAGCATATTTGGGGCAAAAAGACAATGAAAATTATTCAAATTAAGAGTTATAGTAAATATACACTCATGCCAAAGCATGAAGAGTGTATATTTGAGCAGGAGAAATACTCGTTAGAAGAAACGATTTCATAGAAATGCTTAGAAATCTGAGAGTTAAAGTAAGACTGTGAAACTCCGGAGCGTTATCATTGACAGCTTTAACACCCTCAGGCATAACTGGTTATGTTGAGTGGTAGAGACACAAAGATATTAGGGTAGGTTTAGTGACCCTTTCTTCAAAGTTCTTATGAACTCAGTCTAGTCTTCCTTTAAATTCATAATCCATCACTTCCTAGATATAAATATTTGGACAAGTTCCTTAATATTTTTGAAACTATTTATTGAGTAATACAAAGTAAAGAAATACTTGGGGCCCAGGATTTTGTTAGGATTGAATCAAATGCGATATGTGAATGATCAGTGAAATGGCTGATAAATACTACCTGCTTGACAAATACTAAATGCTATTGGATACTAAAGTGGTGGTGACAGTAATATTTTATTAGATGTTATATAAAAATTCAATTATCAAATAGCTCATGGAAGCTGCCTGTCAAGTAAAACAATGGTTTATGGGGAGCATCTATCTCAGTGAAGGAGTCTCTTATATTTTAGTGCAATGTGGGCATCAGTCCTTGGTTGTCAGTTCTCAGCATCTTTAGGAAGACAGATGAAGAATCATAGAAGTGAGGTTAAAGCTTTGGGTAAGGACAATTTAGAATAAATAATATTTCAAATTAATATGTGTTGAGTAAATTTCCCCTGACAAAATATCTTAAATTTTAGCAATCTTTCTCCTCAAATATGGACTATTCTATTCATGTGAAAAAGGTGAACTTAGGGTGATAGTATTTGGTCTTCAATTCAAACATGTAGCAATAACATGATCTAGGAAACTATTTAGCCATCTTGACATTTAAGACAGAGTCAGGTTGATAATGTCCACTATTTTTGCCATTTTGAACATCTTTGACTGGCTTTCTAAATATAAATATTTGTATTCTTGACTCATGGTGTTGAATGAGAAGATAACCTGATGATGAGGTACTTAGGGAAACTAAGTGACAGGTCTAAAAAACAATATATATATAGTAGCTATTAAGCTACAGTAACTCTCAGAGGCTGGTTATTTAAAATGAACTTATCTTAGGCAGCACTTAATTCACTCCACACTTCTGAGAAATACTCTTAATTTTTGTTAGCACCAATCAACATAGGGAGATATGAGATGACATATACTCCCTTACTAAATTCAGATAATAAACACATATTAATTAACTCATCAATGTAAACAACCCATAGAGATTATTAACATTTTAAGGGTGACAAATTAACATCAATGAAAGACAAACATTTTTCCTTTGTTTCAGTTCAGTTAAGTTGTCAGTCGTGTCTCACTCTTTGTGACCCCATGGGCGGCAGCACGCCAGGCCTCCCTGTCCATCACAAACTCTCAGAGCTTGCTCAAACTCATGCCCATCAAGCCAGTGATGCCACCCAACCATCTCATCTTCTGTTGTCCCCTTTTTCTCCTGCCTTCAATCTTTCCCAGCATCAGGGTCCTTTACAAGGAGTTAGTTCTTTGCATCAGGTAGCCAAAGTATTAGAGTTTCAGCTTCAGAATCAGTCCTTGCAATGAATATTCAGGACTGATTTTCCTTTAGGATGGACTGGTTTGATCTTGCAGTTCAAGGGACTCACAGGAGTCTTCTCCAACACCACAGTTCAAAAGCATCAGTTCTTTGGTGCTCAGCTTTCTTTATACTCCAACTCTCACATGCATGCATGCCTAATGGAAAAACAATAGCTTTGACTAGATGGACCTTTGTCGCAAAAAAATGTTGGCAAAAAATCTCTGCTTTTCAATATGCTGTCTAGGTTGGTCATAGCTTTTCTTCCAAGGAACAAGCGTCTTTTAATTTCATGGCTGCAGTCACCATCTGCAGTGATTCTGGACCTCCAAAAAATGAAGTCTCTCACTGTTTCCATTGTTTCCCATCTATTTGCAATGAAGTGATGGGACTGGATGCCATGATCTTAGTTTTCTGAATGTTGAGTTTTAAGCCAGCTTTTTCACTCTCTTCTTTCACTTTCATCAAGAGGCTCCTTAGTTTTTCTTCACTTCCTGTCATAAGGGTGGTGTCATCTGCATATCTGAGGTTATTGATATTTCTCCTAATAATCTTGATTCCAGCTTATGTTTTATCCAGTCCGGCAATTCACATGATGTACTCTGAATATAAGTTAAATAAGCAGGGTGACAGTATACAGTCTTGACGTACTTCTTTCCTAATTTGGAACCAGTCTGTTGTTCCATGTCCGGTTCTAACTGTTGCTTCTTGACCTGCCTACAGATTTCTCAGGAGGCAGGTAAGGTGGTCTGGTATTCCCCTCTCTTGAAGAATTTCCCACAATTCGTTTTGTTCCACACCGTCAAGGGCTTTTGTGTAGTCAATAAAGCATAAGTAGATGTTTTTCTGAAACTCCCTTGCTTTTTTGATGATCCATAGGATGTTGGCAATTTGATCTCTGGTTCCTCTGCCTTTTCTGAAGCCAGCTTGAACATCTGAAAGTTCACACTTCACGTACTGTTGAAACCTGGCTTGGAAAATTTTGAGCATTACTTTACTAGCATGTGAGATGAGTGCAATTGTGCAGTAGTTTGAACATTCTTTGGTATTGTCTTTCTTTGGGATTGGAATGAAAACTGACCTTTTCCAGTCCTGTGACCACTGCTGAGTTTTCCAGATTTGCTGGCATATTGAGTGCAGCACTTTCACAGCATCATCTTTTAGGATTTGAAATAGCTTGACTGGAATTCCATCACATCCACTAGCTTTGTTCATAGTGATGCTTCCTAAGGCCCACCTGACTTCACACTCCAGGATGTCTGGCTCTAGGTGAGTGATTACACCATCGTGGTTATCTGGGTCATGAGGATTTTTTTGGATAGTTATTCTATTTATTCCTGCCACCTCTTCTTTTTTTTTTTTTTTAATTTTTTTATTAGTTGGAGGCTAATTACTTCACAAACATTTCAGTGGGTTTTGTCATACATTGATATGAATCAGCCATAGATTTACACTATTCCCCATCCCGATCCCCCCTCCCATCTCCCTCTCCACCCTGATTCCTCTGGGTCTTCCCAGTGCACCAGGCCGGAGCACTTGTCTCATGCATCCCACCTGGGCTGGTGATCTGTTTCACCATAGATAGTATACATGCTGTTCTTTTGAAACATCCCACCCTCACCTTCTCCCACAGAGTTCAAAAGTCTGTTCTGTACATCTGTGTCTCTTTTTCTGTTTTGCATATAGGGTTATCGTTACCATCTTTCTAAATTCCATATATATGTGTTAGTATGCTGTAATGTTCTTTATCTTTCTGGCTTACTTCACTCTGTATAATGGGCTCCAGCTTCATCCATCTCATTAGGACTGGTTCAAATGAATTCTTTTTAATGGCTGAGTAATATTCCATGGTGTATATGTACCACAGCTTCCTTATCCATTCATCTGCTGATGGGCATCTAGGTTGCTTCCATGTCCTGGCTATTATAAACAGTGCTGCGATGAACATTGGGGTGCACGTGTCTCTTTCAGATCTGGTTTCCTCAGTGTGTATGCCCAGAAGTGGGATTGCTGGGTCATATGGCAGTTCTATTTCCAGTTTTTTAAGGAATCTCCACACTGTTTCCATAGTGGCTGTACTAGTTTGCATTCCCACCAACAGTGTAAGAGGGTTCCCTTTTCTCCACACCCTCTCCAGCATTTATTGCTTGTAGACTTTTGGATAGCAGCCATCCTGACTGGCGTGTAATGGTACCTCATTGTGGTTTTGATTTGCATTTCTCTGATAATGAGTGATGTTGAGCACCTTTTCATGTGTTTGTTAGCCATCTGTATGTCTTCTTTGGAGAAATGTCTGTTTAGTTCTTTGGCCCATTTTTTGATTGGGTCATTTATTTTTCTGGAATTGAGCTGCAGGAGTTGCTTGTATATTTTTGAGATTAATCCTTTGTCTGTTTCTTCATTTGCTATTATTTTCTCCCAATCTGACGGCTGTCTTTTCACCTTACTTATAGTTTCTTTTGTAGTGCAAAAGCTTTTAAGTTTCATTAGATCCCATTTGTTTAGTTTTGCTTTTCCTGCCCATCATCCTCTTGTATACAAAAGATAAGTCAGTGACCTAAGCAAAGGAACCAAGGGAACACTTCATGCAAAGATGGGCACAATAAAGGACAGAAATGGTATGAACCTAACAGAAGCAGAAGATATTAAGAAGAGGTTCCCTTGGTTCCTTTGCTTAGGTCACTGACTTATCTTTTGTATACAAGAGGATGATGGGCAGGATTTTATCTAATCATCATCAGTTAACATTTATTGAGTGCTTCATGAATATATCACTCTATTGATTTTCCAAGGAATGTAAAAACAATTTACAAGTTGAAATATGTATGATTTGATATGCTCTGTTTGACATGTGATAATAAGCATTTTTTTTTGTTTTTCCTAGAAAATTATTCTACTTCATTACAACAAATTTCTTGACACCAGTCTTCCCAAAAATTACAGTAGAATCTTATTATTCTGTGTTTTCTTGTTTATTTCCAAGGAAATATTCAAACTAAACACAGGGAAGCCTCTTTGTTTTTATTCTTTTAGACATAAAAATGTACACAGTAATTCAGCTCCAAGATATTTTTCTTTTTGTTTGGTCTAGTTTGAAACAGCTAGGCAACCACTGCAGCTATACAATATGTTAGTTTAAATATTATTCCCACAAGCATAGTATTGTGTTCAGGAGAATTAATAGAAAGGTGTGAAAAACTATACACCGATAAGTAGTTGTCTCTTCATGACAACAGAGCAAGTCAATTTTCCAGTTTTGGAATGTAAGAAAGAACTGTGGAATGTACACTATCACAGAGTTATTTTCTGCATCAGAAACACAGAGATATTGAAAATATATGACTTCCTCGGTGGAAGTATGTAACCCAAATAACAGCCACTGCTTTTGGTGAGGGCAGAATAAAATTTGCAATTAAACCACAGATACAGTAGCTCAAAAGTAGATTGTTGGTAAAACAATCCCTGGTTTCAAAAACAACACTCAAGGGAAAAATTCATAACCTTCAGCTGCTATTTTGATAGAGATCACTCATTCTGCCCCCAACCAGATTTTTCAGAGTTTTGGTTTAGGGAAATGATTATACCACCCAAAGGTGTCATAGCAGTTATAGTGTGCTCTGATATATCTTTGGGAAACATACCATTTCTAAGTAAATCTTTGATTTTGGGACAAGATCAGAATTGAGATTGAAAGCTTTAGCCATAAGATAGTCTTCAGGCCTTTTCATTTGTAGGATATAGTGAGATGCGCTGGTACAAAATATGACTTGACAATTGATTTACTGCACAACTTCCTGAAAGGAGGTTTTTCCAGTTCACTAGAAAAAGAGCATAATGTTTTCTCTATTGCTATTACTATTTCCAAATTTAGGGAACCATGACACTGTGAAGGGCAGTAATAGACTGTACATTGAAACTGATCATTTTACTCTAAACTGTATTTATAAATATAATCACAGTGTTATTTTAAAATATGTTCTGTAGTTCCAATAATAACTAAACATGATTTTAGCACAGAAAAGTATTATTTAGAATTCAGAAACATTTATTTGTTTCTGTTTCCAAGTTCCATTTATCCAGGGCAGGATGCAGGATATGATATGCTCTGTAGACCCTTTGAAATTATCTTGTCATATTTTCTAAAGACAAATTTTGTTTCAAGTCCTCTTCTCTAAGTAGGCATATGAATTAACATACATTAAATAGGAACTGATCAGCGAACTAACAGTAAGCTGCTTTACTAACAAAACTAAACAAACATTCACTCTCTGATGCCTGAAAATTTCACTATCAGACACAGTTTTAAATCAAGACACTGGTTTCGAACTTTGATATTAAAAGGAATATCTGCAACATGGGAGTAACATGTTAAACATCATTGACAGTGACTAATTCAATAGCTCTTTTAGTAAGGAGCTCAAGGGCTGTGATGGAGAACATGCATATTTTGACGGAATGGTAGAAGATGCATAACAGGAAGCATATTATTAGCAGAATCATGGTGGACATAAATTTGAGATCTCTCTTCATCTAAGGACACTTAGGTACTTTAGAAGGATGAAGTAGATGATTTGGGAGGTCAAAGAAAAGTATCAATGTATGGCAAAACCAATACAATATTATAAAGTAAAATTAACTAATTAATTAATTTAAAAAAGAAAAGTATCAGTGTATTCATTATATTGTCTAAGGTTAATTTTGACCAAGGATTTGGATTGAGTGTACAGATGTGAGAGATGGACCATAAAGAAGGCTGAGCATAAAAGAACTGATGCTTTCAAACTATGGTGCCAGAGAAGACTCTTGAGAGTCCGTTGGACAGCAAGGAGATTAAACCAGTCAATCCTAAGGGAAATCAACCCTGATTAGTCATTGGAAGGACTGATGCGGAACCTGAAGCTCCAACAGTTGGTCACTTGATGTGAAGAGCTGACTCTTGGAAAAGATCCTGATGCTGGGAAAGATTGAGGGTAGGAGGAGAAAGGGGTGACGGAGGAGAAGTTGATTGGATGGCATTACTGACTCAGGGAACATGAGTTTTAGCAAACTCTGGGAAATAGTGAAGAGCAGGGAATCCTGGCATGCTGTACTCTACGGGATGACAAAGAATTGGACACGACTTAGTGATTGTGTAACATCAAATTCAAAATTTAAATTAAATAAATTTTATCAATGTGATCTTAAAAAAGCAATGAATTTTTCTGTTCTTTTAAAGCTGGGAGTTAAAAATTATGTAGTAGTTAGTCCTTAAGATAATTTAATGAAGACAATTGCCACTTGACTTGGCATTATACACATTTACTTCAAGGTCAGGGATGAGATGTGTGGAATTAAATTTGTCTCATGCAATATATAACAGGAACTAGAATACTCTTTCTTACTAAAGATTGATATTTAGCTTTTATGCACATTTTTACTAGTATGTTTTAAATATTTCATTATCACTGCTATGATGCAACAATTGATTTGATTTGATTTTGAATTCCAGAAGAAAACAGAATGCATTGTTCTATCTTGCTATCATGAACAATTCCTAGGCTTTCAACTTTTTAAAGAAAAAAAACACACAGGATGACAAAACAGCAATGCTGTATGCTAAATACAAGGTTTGCTTTTACTAGAAAAGATGCATGTTTTCAATCTGGGCAGCCTTTATACCCTTCCTGTATTTCTGTATTTCAGTAACTCTAAGAAATGAGTGTATATAGAGATGTTAATGCAAGCCTAATTATTAACTTTCTATTGAGGGTGTAATAAATTTCTACAAATCTAGCAGCTTAAAACAATCTACTTTTATTGCCTTACATTTCTGTAGGTCAGAAATCTGACCCAGTTCTCACCGGGCTATTATTTAGGTATGGCAGGGCTACATTCCTGTTGAGTCTCTGTTGAGAATAAATTCCTCTCCTTTTCCATTTTCTAAGGGATGCCTGCATTCCTTAGTTTGTGGCTGTCTTCATTTTCAATGTGAGTAATGTGCCAATCATTGACATCCTTCCATAGTCACATATAATCTGTCTCTCTTCCACTTTTAAGGACATTGTGATTATATTGAGCCCACTCTGCTAATCCAAGATATCCATCTGTCTCACATTTTTTATTCACATCTCCAAGTTTAGTTTATCACATAAGATGATATATTTGCAGGTTCTAGGGATCAGGACGGGCTTCCCTGGTGCCTCAGACAGTAAAGGATCTGCCTGCAATGCCAGAGACCTGGGTTTGATCCCTGGGTTGGAAAGATCCCCTGGAGGAGCACATGGCAACCGACTCCAGTATTCTTGCCTGGAGAATCCCCGTGGGCATAGGAGCCTGGTAGGCTACAGTTCATAGTGTCACAAAGAGTCAGACATGACTTAGCGACTTAAGCACATAGCACGAGGATCAGGACAGAGAGCTCTGGTGGAAGAGGGTCTTATTTTTCTAGGACACAAAAATATGAAATATTATTTCAATTCACGTTAAACTGGAAACTACCTAACAATAGAGAATTGATTAAGAACATGTTGCAACATCACATACTTGTCACAAAGAATAAGGGAGCTGCATTCATAGTAGCAGTATTCCTGCCTGGAGAATTCCATGGATAGAGGAGCCTGGGGAGCTCTAGTGCACAGGGTCGCAAAGAGTCGGACAGGACTGAGCGACTCAGCACACAGGCAGGCATACCTAGTAGCATGCCATGTGCCTGCTCAGTCCTATCCAGCGTTTTTGAGACCCCCATGGGCTGAAGCCCCTCAGGATCCATTGTCCATGGGATTTTTCAAGCAAGAGTACTGGAGTGGGTTGCTATTTCCTCCTCCAGGGATCTTCCTGACCCAGGGCTCAAGCCCTCATCTCCTGTGTCTCCTGCATTGAGGGGCAAGTTCTTTACCTGCTGAACTATCGGGGAAGATACAGAATAGCATGAAAATATGATAATATATATATAATACAAAGTAAGATGTTCTCAAATATGTTTGTTTAAGAACATTGGGTCTATGGATCTGATCCATCATGTTCAGATACAAGTTAATATATTGACTTTTTATAGAAAGCTATCTACACGTATTGAGGAGGAAGAAGAAAATTTCCAAGCAAGCTAATTTGAAGTATAGCATGTATCATAGTTTATTTCTATTATAGATCACATGGAGCTTGTGATGTTGTCAGTGTATGTTTTCAGCCTTATTTTTGAGCATCAATTTCCAAAATAAAGAAGAACCTCAGCAGTATTTTACTTAAAAAGAAGAAAGGTAATTTAATGCTCATGTTTCACAGGACAGATAATAAAATTCAAGACAGGTAGGCACTGGTTTTTGTCCATAATTTGTGAAATAATGAAAACTGGAGTTAAAATTATTTTTGAAACATGTTCATTCTTTACCACAAATTACTTATTCTTCATATAACCATGGTCACATTATCTGAATCATTTATACTCTTAGCCTTGAGCATTTTGGCATCAACTGCAGGCTCAGTGTTTCAGAGAACATCTGGTGCAATCTTACCTGATTTTTTAGCCCTTGTTGGCTTCAGCTCTGGACAGCAATTTATTGCTGAGAGCTTATTCAAACTCACAAATAGCAACCTTATTATTTTTTTTTTTTTTACTTTTTATCTCTCTCTTTCATCATGATCCTTCTTCATGGGTTTTAAAGCAAAAGTTCTACTAAAATCCGCATGAATCTGAATTTTTGATAATTGTATAGATAGATATTGGGGAAATTTTAAAAGGAATATTTTATTTTGTGAGGTTCTGCACTAAATTCAAAGTAAGTCAAGTACTCTTTTTCATATTTCTGCATTTTTAGGAGTATTTTTATTTTGGCTTTGCTTTACTATAGACACAGTGAATATCATTAAAATTATATGATGTAATGCCTTTTCCAGATTATTACAATAAAATAAAAGGTTTATTATTCCATAAACTGATAGTCAAGAGAAATAGAATTAAAGAGAAAACCCTAGCATTTATTCACTTTATACTCAGCTTAGATATGACAGAGTCATTTTAAAAATGCTTGTTATAACTTGTCTGAATTTAGCATTTTGATATTCCACTTACACACAAATATTATGATTTTCATTCAGTGAAACACAAGAATAAATGTAACAGACACAAGGAAATAAAAAATGAATACATTTGAATGCAGAAGAAACTTCTATTACAATTTTAAAATAGGATTTTCTCTTAAGGGGAAAATGGACACTGCCAAGCTTTGAAGAAAGAAATCATCTGGATAACCTTTTCAGTTGTTCTAAACTGGCAATGTTACCTTCAGATGACTGTCTAAATATTTTTCCTAATCCTGTTAATTCTGAAGGTAGAATGTGAAGCTATTGATGTTGCATATACTTCATTTATTTTATGGTATACTATAACAAAATTGTACCCTTTGGATTGGTATGTTCTACATAACTAGAAAGACTTATTATATCAATATACACATATAAATATGTATACAGCCAATGGTCGTCTTCAGCTGTTGGTGACAAATTCTAAATAATTAAATTCATTTTAGTTGAGAAATTACTTGCAAAATAAGTATACAATTAAAATATCACTTTAGATTATCCAAACAACTTGAGCTCAGGTTTTGTTTGTCAATAAATCTTTCTGTTTGTTATTGTTTTCAGTGAATGTATTAGCAGTGCAATATCAGTATGTTACCAAATGGCACATCTTTTTAGACTGTGCAAGTCCTTTTCTTGAAATGAATTGGTGCTTCCAGAAAACCTCACAATAGCCTGAGTTATTTTTCTGGTTCAGAAAGGGAGGTATGCACCTAAAATATGGTGACCTTGCCAAGATGTTCTCCATAATCACTTCCCTCAAACACTAAAGTCCTTGCCTACTCTTTAAACTATATAGCTTTTAATAAATGTCTTGTGTTATATGCAATAATTATGCCTCATATTGTCATATTGTTCCACATAAATGTGTTTGCTTTCTTAGGAAAAAAATAAATAAAAGCTAAGTTGAAACTCATTCAACTTTATCCAAGTTTCTTTGGAAATTTTTCTGGGCATTCTATATTATAAACATCTCTGCCTCCTTTTTTTCTTCTTAAAAAAAAAAAGAATTGGATTTAAATAAGTCAGACACACAAAGTCAGATACATCAAAAAGCTGAAATATATTTATTTTTGATGTAGAAAAATTATGTTGATGCTATCATTCAAGTAAAAACTAAGTGAATGCTATAAACATGAACAATATTCACACATGTGTGTCTCTGTATGTATAGAAAATGACTGTGTTGATGAAAAACAAATATTGCTACTTGATTCATATTATTTTGAGCTTACTCATAATAGTTTTCAAAATAATAAATTTCAGCTTTAAAAGGAAAACATAAACCATTCACAAATACTGAAATGAACTCAGTTGTTTAATAAAATCATATTACATAATCTCAGAAGTGGTTTTAATAATTTATTTTCAATGAGCAGGGGTTTTCTATATTCAATCATTCTACCTAATACCTACTATCTGTTAATAATATAGGGAGGCCAGTGCCATTCATGAATGAAAAAGACAAGTCATGTGTCACTTTTCTAAGTTACTTTAATAATATATTAAATCAAAATATATTTCCAAAGATATCTTCCTTGAGAAATTATTCCTACTGTAAATAATAAGTTGTCCTGCTAATCTATGTAAAATAGAAGTTACTTAACTCAGAAGACAATAAAATTGAATTAAATATTACAGAAAAATGTGAATTCCCTTCTGGATTTTGAAGGCTGCATCACAGCCTCCTTTGTGTAATGAGTAGAACAGAAACTAAACACAGCATGAAAATAAATTACATAAACATGAATTAAATACTAAATTAATATTATATATCTTTAACTCTTTCTGGAATAATGTTTCTAGTCAGTGAGATAAAAGTCAGGCAAGATGTTAGTTAATAAAATTATTACTATGAAGAGATCCAACTATGAATCCCTATTTATGTATGGTTAAGTAAATTATACCTTAGCTTACCATTTTGGGTCAATAAAAATGGTTCATAATCAGGAGCAGTAGAAATTAACTTTTTAAACCTTGGATTTAATTTCAGTAGGTTATTTCCCCATTCAGTATTACTGAATGAAAAAAAATGGCACTTGGTCTTTTTTTTAAGATAATTTGATTTCAAGTTGCCCTAGTCATTGTATGTTTCTTTATCATTAATCACCTAGAAACACTTAGATCATTCTAACTTCAGAAGGGAAATGATGAAGGTCAAGAAGAGATGAAGGACGGCATTTGTTCTTCTGATAGGACATCCTTTACATCCTATGGTTATGTTTTTAAAATATATGTTACTAACACTGGAAGAAATCATGAATTTTCGCATAGTAAAGGTCTTCATGCATCCAAAATAGAAATATATGTTAATAAAAGATCCAAACATAGTATTTCTTATGTTCCTAATGGAGAGCACATAAAATGGATTTGGCTGCTTCTAAAGGCAGAGAGTTGTGCTGGCAAGGCTAAAGAAGGCATTATACTGAGTTTCACAAAATAAGCATTGTAGTCAGTGGACACAGACTTAACTGTCTGATAAGTTTACAAATAGGATCAACAGATCAAGAAGATCACAAACATTAGCTGCCAGTTGTAAACTGTTTTCAAATAAGCTTGCTTTATGCGCTCTCCGTATTTCAAAAATAAATGCTGAAAAAAGTCAGATAGAGACTACCTGCCACAATAAAACTCTACCAGCCATTCCTCTCGGGATCTCTCAACTTTATCCTTTCCACTTCCATCTCCTCAGTGCTTCTCTCTCTCTATCCCAATAATCTAGTAAAGCATTAGCATTACCAGGAAAGAGTAACAGATAGAATAAAGGATAATTAAAACAGAGGTTTTGTTTTGTTTCATGATGAATAATGTGAACTATGGAGAAAGAAATGGAAACCCAACTCTCACTCTTTCCTTGCCATTATGTGACTTCAAGTTATTTGTCTAAAACTTCTGAGCTTCAGTTTCCTCATCATTTCACAGAGTTGTTGTGGAGGGTAAAAATAGCATATATTATCTTTCACAGAATCCATTTTAATGATGGTAGGCATGGCTCCATTCTCTAACCAGTGGGTTCTACCTCACTATAACAAATATAACACTTACACCTTCGGTTAACCTGGGTGATGGTTAACAGGTTAACCTGTTGTATGGTTATACTTAATTTTATTTTTTTGAGAACACAAGAGATCCCCGTTATCATTTATTTACTGAATATCAATTATGTGCCTTATTCTGGCCATAGAGAAGTGAAAGTCACTCAGTCATGCCCAACTCTTTGCGACCCCAGGAACTCTACAGTCCATGGAATTCTCCAGGCCAGAATACTGGAGTGGGTAGCCTTTCCCTTCTCCAGGGGATCTTCCCAATCCAAAGTTGGAACCCATGTCTCCCTCATTGCAGGCGAATTCTTTACCAGCTGAGCCACAAGGGAAGCCCAGCTACAGAGAAACAGCAGTTAAAACACTGACACAATTTTGCCCATGTGAATTTTATTTTCTACTGGGAAAGAGAGACAATACACATAATAAATAAGTAAAAATAAGTAAATATTACACATCATTAGGAAAAATAAAGCAAAAGATAGAAATAATAAGTATTTGCTTCAGGTTTTGAAATTTTGTGTTGAGTGCCAAAGGAAAGTCTCACTGAGGTAACATTAATAAAGACTCAAATGAATCTGTGACTAAATGAATGAATGAGTTCATGACCAAGCCTGGGAACCTATTATTCACTCATTGCACTCACTCTCACAAGAAAAAAATTATTTTGTGTTGTGAACAATCAACTTTAAAAAAAAAAGAGGAAAGCAAACTGAAATATAACAGAGGTATACTTGCTGTTGGAACTATTCCAACTACTTGTTGCTGGAACTATTCCAAGTTCCAGTTGGCCTTAGAACAGTTAAGGAGTATAACCAAAGAAGAGCAATTGGAACTGCCAAATGTAATTCTGCATATCACCCTATGGAAGACATAGTAAGCGTGTCATGATGCTTGAACGTGTTTAAAGTTTCTGATGGTAAAGATATGTCATGACTTTTCTATTAATTATCTTCTACAACTACTACAAACCTGAAAAACTACATGAAAACCGAAAATGAAGTATTCCAAAAGTAATAAATCTGATTGTTTTCTACAAAAAATAAGTGTTGATAATGGTCTACTATCTTCTATTCTCTTATTGCTTGTGCAACCAAAGATAATAGGACAAGATTCCATCTTGTATAACTGTGTCTCATTAAGTGTTTTGGATTATTTCAGAAAAAAATATACTAGTAACATGAAATTAACTTATCCTGACACTTAATTGAAATAAATTATCAAATTTTACAGAAAGCATGCTTATTATTGGAAATAGGTAATATTATTTTTGTGTGATAACCAGGGAAAGGTTCTTATTAAATTTGATTTCTTCATTGTTATGTTTCCTATTCTTTAATATAGCATTTTCTTTCCTTTACTGCTTTTATATTTTCTTTTCTGATGTCATCGCTGCTCAATACTTTTGTAAGAAATTTATGGTCATTGTTCAGATTAGCTAAAAAAAGGTTAAGGTGCGAAGCTAACATTATGTTTGTGCTCAGTCACATCGGACTGTTTGCGGACCCATGGACTGTAGCCCTCCAGGCTCCATGGAATTTTCCAGGCAAGAATACTAGAGAGGGGTGACTTTTCCCACTCCTGACCCAGGGGGGCCTTCCTGACCCAGGTACTGAGCTCACGTCTCTTGTATCTGCTGCAGAAACTTAACCACTAGCACCACTTGGGAAGCCTGCTAACATTATAAGCCATGTGTAAATTCTGATGTTGGAATATTTGGATTATTCTTTCAGATTATTTCTGAAACAGCTTTTAAATATTTCTGATAAAGCTATATGTATGTATATATCCTTTATGTAGCTAATCATAACTATAAATGAGTATCATCATCCCTTGGTATCTGTGGGAAACTGGTTTCAGGAGGCCCCGCTAATACCAAAATCCACATATGCTTGAGTGCTTTACATAAAATGGCTTAGTATAATGAACAGATTTGGTCTTCCATATCTTCAAGGTAAAGGCTGACTGCAGACTCCTTCAAAGACTGTTGATCTGTGTGCCCTCAGTATTAACAGTGGTATGGAGAAGGGTATGCACCACTCCATTCTACCCAGTTCACACCAATCCAGTCTCTAGATGTTTGTTCAAATGTCCTTCCCTAATAGGGACTTCCTCTCTTCCCTGAAGTTTTGATCTGGTTCCCATATTACATTGATCTCAGAAAGATGTGCTATGTTACTCTAAATTATGGACTAGAAAGGGGACAGGGATTTCCTTGGTGATGCAGTGGTTAAGACTCCACTCTTACTGCAAGGGCCAAGGGTTCAATTCCTGGTTGGGAAGTTTTGCATGTCCCATGGAGCAGCCAAAAATAAACAAATAAATACAAAGAATAAAATGTCAATTCTTTAGGGGAAAAAAAAGGACAAATAGTAAATGTATTATTGCTAAGTGCACAAATATGAACTTTTACAAACAAGAGGAAAAGAAATAGTATATGTTATCTTGATATCTCCATTGCTTAATACAGAATTCAAGGTGTGATGAGGAACAAACAGATGATACAAAATGTGTTTATAAGAATGTATAGATTTAAAATTACCTAAATAATTCTGTTGAAATAAAAATGGATTTCACTTTTCTTTTTTTATCTTAAATTCCTTCCTTTTCTTTTGTGTACATAGTTGTGTTTTGATGTCTATAACCAACTAATAGTGCCAATCAAGTTGCAGAAAGGTTAATTAAATCTGTGCGATAAGAGGTTTGGGGAACTTATTTAAACCCTTATAGCCCACAACATCTTTATGTAATGTGAGGACACAGAGAGTGAACCTGTAAATTATTTTTGTTCCTGATCCTTTGAATCCTACTTATTGCCTGTAAATGATCAATCAGTTACTTTGATTCTTGATTCATCATCCTATAATTTATTGTGAATGTTATAAAATTAATGTATTTTTTAAGGTTAATTCAGATTCTTAGGTAATGGATGGCTAAGTATGCTGTATAATATAAATAAAATTGTTAATTTATATTAGGAATGTTGGATGTTGGACATAAAGGAAAGGATATTGCTTACTAATACTATATTTTTAAAAATGTTATTTAATAGGAACAACAACAGTTTCACACCCAACAGCGCAATAAGTAATGGAAATGAAAACCTTAATAAGTCAATAAATAAATGGTACATGACTAGATTTCTTCCTATCTATCATCTATCGTCTATCTTGTCTGGCTTACCTAGGTGTTCAAGCAACCTGTTTCTGTTTTAATCACATTATCACTTAGATTGAGATTACATTAAGTGGATATGTACTGAAGGTTATAATAAGTATAAGATTTTACATTTCATGCAGCTTGAATTATTTAATTAAGATAATGTAAAAACAAAAGCAACCACTTTTATTCTATTTTCTTTGAAAGTTAAACAGCACTATCTTTTCCTGAGAATCAAAGAAATATCAGAATTTCAAACTTTTAAAACTACTTACAGTCAACTCGTTACTATACTCCCCATCCATTAACACACTAATTTAGCATAACTAAGTCAGATATGGACTTCCCTCCTAGCTCAGCGGGTAAAGAATCTGCCTGTGATGCAGGAAACCCCAGTTTGATTCCTGGGTTGAAAAGATCTCCTGGAGAAGGGATAAGTTACCCACTCTAGTATTCTTGGGCTTCTCTGGTGGCTCAATAGGTAAAGAATCCACCTGCAATGTGGGAGACCTGGGTTTGATCCCTGGGTTGGGAAGATGCCCTGGAAAAGGGCGTGGCAACTCACTCCAGTATTCCGGCCTGGAGAATTCTCATGGACAGACGAGCCTGAAGGACTAAGCACAGAGCACACATCAGATAGAAGCACTTGATTCTGATTTAGTCCAAAAGCACTGCTTCTACTGGAAGGAGCAAGAAAAATAATTTATTTATATCTTAAAGAATCAATTGGGTATCAGGACAGAAAAATCAGTATCTTTGGAACAGAGAGCAGCAAATGCATGCTTAACTTGCTCTTGTCACAGTAAGCACAATTCTTCCAGATCAATCCTTTCTGATCTTTCAGAAGATCAGTTCATCGACATCTTATTTCTCAAGATTGACAGATAACCGTTGAATTCCAGTTCTTCTAATATGCATATGGCCAAAATTCTAAATTACTTCCTATTAAACAGCCTCTATTATTTGTATTCTCTGCTATCTTAGATATATTTTTCCTTTCAAATCCAGAATGTTATACTCCTTTACCAAAGTGATCAATACTTTTCTTCTCAAAGTTATAGGTTTTGTTGGTGCTTCACTAACACTAAATGTGGCTTTACTTGGGTTTCAAGACATATAACTTAAAAATGAGGTGATTAGTAAGAAGAACATGTACTAATGAGCCATTTGTTTATCTAAAAATAAGAGGATGCATAATTTATTAGCCAACACATTGTATTTATAGGGTGGTTGAGCCATATGTAGCTTATAATTGGGTTTCAACTCAATAAATTAACTCAGTACTTTACATGGCACTGTGAGATACTATAATGCAGATGATATACTTATCTAATCCATCATTGAGACTGTTTTTGGTGTAATGTGCTTCTCCCCAACATTCCACTTCCTTGTAATAAAAATCTAGTCTTTATCTGATTCCTCTGAGTATAAAGATGTCAATAAATAATGCACAGACAAGTGTGACAATAAACATATACTAGGAAGCAATAGATCAATATATATGTGCATTAGTGTCTGCATTTCAGAGGTGTTTAAGTTAAAGAAACTTTCCATTTCATTTCCATTCCAAGTTAAGCATGTATGCCTTGCCTTTTTCTGCTTTCAATATCTTCTGCTTTCATAGATGCACTAGTATAAAGGAGTGTTTGGAACCTTGAACACATTTCATAAAGCAAAATACAGATAGTTGATTATTCCTATCTGCAATAGTTATAGAAATTGCCCTAAGAATTAGAACCATTGTGTATTGTGTAAAACAGGATTAATAAATAACATACTTGATCCTATCAGAGGAAATCAAAACAGTAGCTGCAGCATTGAGAATAAGGTATGTCTCTGATTTCTAATTGTTGTTTTTCCAGTTTTGAACGATGAGCTCTTAATTTACTTTGAGAAAACATTTTTTTTTGTCTGGAAGATTAGCAAAATCTCTGCTGATATAAAGAGTACTACAGAAAAAGAGCTGTGCTTGCTCAGTGAAAGCAGAATTTGGATTACTTACTCAACATGCAACTTGTCTACCAAATAACTTCAGAGAGATAATTAATAAATAATTGAGCTTTTATTATAAAATTAATGTATATTATCAGCAGGCCTATTTATTGATTTATCATAAGAAGTACAGAAGAGACCCAAAGGACCTGTATTATTTTGTCTTTTTATCTTCTTCCTGTAAACAGAAGATGGGGGTACAGATGTTTACAGAGAAGGGGAGTGGAAAAGTTTCGGTGAGGATTAGCCTAAACTTGTCTTTAAAAGTGAGGAAACAGATACTGATAAGACTCCAAAATGACCAGGTGGATCCATCTCACAATATAGGCATTTTTGCTGACAAAACTCATATTTTCAATGCTATTATCTATGATTCTTCTCCTTGGCATTTCTTGGCTGGATAATGTCAATGTTTACCTCAGGGATTCTCCTGGTAATACAGCTTTCTGGCTGACCCACTCCTTATATTGACACTTTCTTATTTTATGTTTGTCTATCCATTCAATCCACTTCCCCCGTGGTAGGGTAGGCTTGAAGCTAAAAAAGCCTAAGTTCCTCACTGAATTACTCTCTTCCACAGTCTGAGAGAAACCAGAAAAATTGTTCATGTAGTAATAACCTAACCCTTCTCCTAGTTCTGACTCATTATGGTTAAATATAGTTTCCCTAGTCTGTCATGTCATGATGATTTTTTATATGTATATCTGAAATTGCCATTTAAATTTCATAAAGGTATTATATATTTTTTTAAATTTTAACTTCTTATGATAAACTTAAAGGTATTTTCCATTTACTTACACCATGTATCAACTTTAAAAATAAAATGAAGCTAAAATTAAAGCAGTGTAAGATATGTCTGGCATAGGAATACAATTTGCATAAGAGTTTTGTCAGTATCAAATGATAAACTATCTGCTGTTTAAACAGCCCTAATATTTATTTACAGGCCATTTTAACATGCCCTGCCTGCAAAGTTTTTGTTTGTTTGTTTGTTTCTTTCTTTGCCTGCAAAGTTTTATAATCAGCTTGTACTGGTCTTTGTGTCATTCTTCTATCTCAACTTCTTAAATATTCTTTATTGTGATATTTTCTAAGCAAGTATTTATGCCAATATTAATGCCTATTTTTCCTATATCTGGTTCTCAGAACAAAACTTCCTAAATGTCTCATATGTGCATACTGAGATGTCCAACAGAGTTTATAAGTAAGTAGTCTGTTTGTTTGTGTAGTCCTAGGCTTCTCAAATAATGCAAGTGAAGTAGCTCAGTCATGTCCCACTCTTTGTGACCCCATGGATTATAGCTTACCAGGCTCCTCCATCCATGAGATTTTCCAGGCAAGAGTACTGGAGTGGGTTGCCATTTACTTCTCCAAATAATGCAAAGCAGAGATAATTTTTATATTCCCAACAGCAGTCAAAAAACAAAAAACAAAAAACCTGGATTATTGCAACACAAATCATTGTTTTTTCAGAGCTTAAAAACTGCAATAACTATATGTGATCGTTCACAGTGGAAAAAAAAAAGCTGAAGAGCACATCAATTAGATTTGGATGACAGTACAGTGATGGGATCACAGAGAATAAGATGGGTGGATGGCATCACTGATTCAATCGACACGAGTTTGAGCAAACTCCAGGAGATTATGAAGGACAGAGAAGCCTTGCGTGCTGCAGTCCATAGGGTCACAAAGAGTTGGACACAGCTGAGTGACTGAACAACAACAACAGCGATGAGAGGGCTTCCCAGGTGGTGCTAGTGGTAAAGAACACAGATGCCAATGCAGGAGATGTAAGAGACTCTGATTCGATCCCTGGATTGGGAAGATAACCTGGAAGAAGAAATGGCAACCACTCTAGTATTCTTGCCTGGAGAATCCAATGGACAGAGGAGACTGGCGGGCTACAGCCCATAGGGTCTCAAAGAGTCAGACACGACTGAGCATGCATGACATGCACAGTGAGAGGAAGAGAGAGAGAGAAAAAAAAGTCTTGCCAGTTTGCTCATTTCAAATGTGTTCAGGGTCAAAACATCTTGGAAATAAATATTTTATTTGTATTCTGTGGATAAGTAAATTGGAGCTGAGAAATTTAGCAACATTTGAAGTTGAGTATGAGGGCTAGGATTCATGTTTAGCTAATTTACCTTAATATTTATTCAAACTACAAAGAAAGGTACTGTGTTATACACACACATATATGTGTATCTTCCCTGGTGGCTCAGATGGTAAAGAATCCACCTACAACGTGGGAGACCTGGGTTGGGAAGATCCATGGCAATCCACTTCAATATTCTTGCCTGGAGAATCCTCATGAACAGAGGAGACTGGTGGGCTGGCATCCATTGGTTGCAAAGAGTCAGACATGTCTGAATGACTAAGCACACACTGTGTATAACACTTTATGAAGTGTTTTCATATGTGCTCTGTTATTTATGCTTCATAAGAATTTTGTTGGGTCAAATTTTTATAGGTGTGCAAATTGGGGTTCAGTGGGGTTAAACACATTAAAAAAATTCTGATAGCCTGCTGAGGTGGAGCTTTAATCTTAGGGCTCCAGATATAGTTGAATCTGATACCATAATCCACTGTACCATGCAGCTAGAAAAATGATTCATGTTCATGTGTTTATCTTCAAAATATGAATAAATGAGTTAAAAGATAAAACATATTTTTCTATTATCATTTGTCTTTAAATTTCTAAGTGTTAAAAGGCAAAATAAGGCATAAAAGCTATTGCCAGAGGATAATTTCTGGGAAGCTTATGATTAAGTTGTCAAGAGAATTATAAGCCATTGTAGAGGGAAAACCACAAATGGTTTTGATGATTCAAACTTTAAAATGAGACAAAAAATGTTGGTCCCCCATATTCCAGAGTGTCCTATGGTGATGAAAAAAGTGAAAGTGAAAGTCCTTCAGTTGTATGTGACTCTTTGCAACCCCATAAATGGAATTCTCTGGGCCAAACTACTGGATATTATTTTAGAGAAACTTTAAGCCTGTGGGTGGTTGATAAAGAAGGCTGTTGAATCATTTCCTGTTTGCATATTTTGTTTTTAATCTAAATGTACAAAATTAAGTTAATATAACTTTTTATTTTTTACTTTCAAGCAGTAACCTGTTATACAATGTAGATTTCAATAATAAAATCTTCAGAAGTGATAGAAGAAAGGGTAGTTTAATAGGCTGAAGTTTTGTCCTAGAGATAGCTATACCAGGGCTTCCATCCCAGCTCTGCTACTCTTTAGCTAAATGGCCTTTGTGGAGTCTCTAGTATCTCGCATCTCCATAAAATGCTAATATTATGGATTAAATATAAAATGAACCATGATTGGTACTCAATATAAGCTGATGGTAATGAAGAAGATAGTTAAATGTTTTTATCACTTTTGTCTAAATAAATAATTTGAAGAAGATTTTAAGATCTTTCTTGAAATAACTATAGTGAAGTTGTTTGACATCAGAAAGCAAGAGCATAATAACTTAGAGATGATTAAAAATCTTTTCCTATGCAACTGTGGTGAAGCTGTTCAGTCAGAATGTAATTAGCAACAAAGGGAAGAAGACTGATGAAAGCACAAATAGTTTAAGTAAAACCAAGTATGGCAGTTCAAACATAATAAGGCATCTGTGGACCTATGGCTATAATTTAACCCTCTTTCTCCTCAGTTGTTCCCAAATTTAAAGTTATCCCCTGATCACAAAGCCGCCACGTCCAACTTATTAGGAGACGTGATGTAGAAATGGGAAGAATCAATATGAAATGTTGTTAAATGTCTCTAGTTGAAGACTGTTTCTTAGATTTCATTTTGAAAGTATTTATATTAGACAACATGCAAATACAGGAAATAAAACATTTATTTATAGAAAAAAACACCAGCAGCATTTTAAAAATTGAGATAACACAAATACTCTTTCCAAGGGTCACTAGAATTCTAACTAAATACCATATATGTATTTTAAATGCTACACAAATTTCTGCCTCAAATTGCAAGTTTAGGGGACATATCTGGAAGGAGACTAAAATATTAAACACATTCAGCAGAATAATTTATTTTATTTTCATATACCAACCATAAAATGTGTAGATCACAATAAACTGTGGAAAATTCTGAAAGAGATGGGAATACCAGACCACCTGACCTGCTTTTTGAGAAACCTGTATGCAGATCAAGAAGCAACAGTTAGAACTGGACAGGTAACAACAGACTGGTTCCAAATAAGAAAACGAGTATGTCAAGGCTGTATATTGCCACCCTGCTTATATAATTTATATGCAGAGTACATCATGAGAAACGGTGGGCTGGAAGAAGCACAAGCTGGAATCAAGATTGCTGGCAGAAATTTTCATCAATAATCTCAGATATGCAGATGACACCACCCTTATGGCAGAAAGTGAAGAGGAACTAAAAAGCCTCTTGATGAAATTGAAAGAGGAGAGTGAAAAAGTTGGCTTAAAGCTCAACATTCAGAAAACTAAGATCATGGCATCTGGTCCCGTCACTTCATGGCAAATAGATGGGGAAACAGTGGAAACAGTGGCTGACTGTTTCTTTGGGCTCCCAAATCACTGCAGATGGTGACTGCAGCCATGAAATTAAAAGACGCTTCCTCCTTGGAAGGAAAGTTATGACCAACCTAGACAGCATATTAAAAAGCAGAGGCCTTACTTTGTCAACAAAGGTCCATCTAGTCAAGGCTATGGTTTTTCCAGTGGTCATGTATGGATGTGAGAGTTGGACTATAAAGAAAGCTGAACACCAAAGAACTGATGTTTTTAAACTGTGGTGTTGGAGAAGACTCTTTAGAGTCCCTTGAACAGCAAGGAGATAAAACCAGTCAATCCTAAAGGAAATCAGTCCTGAATATTCACTGGAAGGACTGATGCTGAAGCTGAATCTCCAATACTTTGGCCAACTTATGTGAAGTACTGACTCACTGGAAAAGACCCTGATGCTGGGAAAGATTGAAGGCAGGAAAAGGGGATGACAGAGGATGAGATGGTTGGATGGCATCACCAACCTGACGGACATGAGTTTGAGCAAGCCCGAGGAGCTGATGATTGACAGGGAAGCCTGATGTGCTGCAGTCCCTAGAGTCACAAAGAGTTAGACATGACTGAGCAACTTAACTGAACTGAATTAAGGAATATAATAATAATTTAATACTTATACATTCTGTGCCCAAAAATCTAAATGGAATTATGAGGGTACATAGGAACAATTTTGTAGGGTGGAATAAGATAAATGGCAATAAGTGAATGAATGCAACTATCCTGAATGCAACTGCATCACATACATTATAGTAATTTTCACACACATACAAAAAAATACATTTATTGCAAAAGGTTTCTAATGTTATGGGATTGTAGCATTAGTATTAATTTAAGAATACATGATTTGTGTAAGAAAGTATAACTGCTTTTAATGAAATATGTCTGAAACCATCCTACTGTTATATGGGCTATGCTTATTGTATTTTGCTAACTTCAGAATAAATACAATGCAATGTAGAGAAACAATGTAAGAAAGTTATGTTTCCCAAAGTTGAGTTTTAAAATACCAAGTCTCACAAGATGTACTGTGAAAAAGTACACTGAAATCAAATCAAAAGTACCCTAGAATTTCACATACCTTGGAAATTCAGCATATTACATATTCCTCTCCTTCATAATGCACTTCGGCATATTAAAGTCTCTGTGACCGCAGTAAAGTTATTTATTTTTCTTTCTTTAATCCAGTGCATTTTTAAAATCATTTAAGGAATGTAGAATATACTTTGGGAATTGCTGATATAAACTATAAACTCTCTCTGAGAATATTTATATTGGGTCTTAGATAGTTTAGCTTTTTTTCTTATTAAGACATAATAGAACTTATGTTTCCCCACTACTATATGCTAAATCAGATAAAAATATGTTGAATTTATAGAGCAATTCATATTTTTAAAAAGCAATGCATTTCAGCTGGCAATATTCTCCTAAAATATTAGCAGCAACTCCAAATCTGAACTCCAAATCAGGAAATCTCATGCCAAGGCTAGATCTCTGATACCCAGTATCATTCACATCTAGTTGGTAAGTAAACCCTCCAATATTTTTTCTGACAAGGTTGACGTCTGTGTCTTTCTTTATGACTTTGCATGGTCTTCTCTTACAGTGCTATTCTTATCATACTTCAAGTACTAGGAATACCTCATCCATCCCCAAACCAACAATGTGAACCTCCAACTTATAACCTCCTATGGTTTCTAATTATTTTCCTAGGAAATAAATTTAGGCACACAGACACAAAAGGGGCATCCTAGTCCATTTCCTCCTATCGGGTATCATTTATCTTCAGTCATTATTCAAATATACTTGCTCTAAGGAAGACTTAATACTCTCCTTAATTTCTGCAACATTTAGGGTGACCTAGATAATCATGGACATTTGCCAGAACTGTCATCCACGTGTGAATGGCTTCATAATATTAAAGGGTAAATGCTGCTTGCATTTCCTTACCCCTGAGGCTATATATCAGGTACACGAATACACCAAATTAGGATGTTCTCTACAATGATTATATAATCAGAATATGATGCATTTTATGCTTTGTTTAGGCAATAATAATAGCTAGTGTTTATTGGTCATCTTATTTATTGTGGTAGTACTATTATCTCCATTTTACAAATAAAAACACTAAATCTCAAAGATTGAGCATGTTGCTCCAAATTGAATAATTTGTAAGTGTTAGAAGCCATGATTAATTGTACTGTGTCACTCTTTCCTCTACTCCAGCAATTACTAATTAGACACTTTGTGTTTAGATAGGCCAAGCAGCGGCCTTCCCTTGAAAATTCTCCCATGGGAAAGATTCCCATCTCAATGTCTTCCGATCTTTTAAACCTATGATTAGTGAGGTAGCCACTTCCTTCCCTGTGGAGAAAGACAAGTGGAAGAAAAAAGAATAAAGTAAATTTAATATATGTACTGCCAAAGCAAGCACTGAATAAAGTAAATTTAATGAGAAATAATGAAGGAATTTTATTTCTGAATCTTGCAAAGTTTTAATGGTACCCATTGTTTTGCGAGACATATCTGTATATTCTCATAATAAATCCCTTCACCATTTTATTTTTGGCTTAAGTATTTTGGCATTGCTTCTATTACATGCAACCAACCGTTCCTAACTAAATGCAGTCGCCCTGTTTCTTGTCCCTTGTATGTGGCCTTCACTTTAAGTCTCCTTCCTTTGCTTCTTATTCCAAAAAAGAAAAAAAGGTTAAAAAGCTCTTTCTGGATTTCTGTAAAGGCGAAGAAACAACATGTAATACCTGATGAAAAAGGAATCATCTATGATGAAATGCACAATCATTTCTAATAAGGAAATGGCATTAGGTGTTGCAAATTCAGGGAGAGAAGGTTAAGAAAATTATACTAAAGGGTTCTGTGTGTTTAGTCTAGTTCTGTGAAAATGAGAGCTCAGTGTTCTATTTAAAAATTCAATTGCTAACAAAGTCAAGTAGTTAAGCAAAGTATTGACTATGGTTGAAGGTAGGGAGCTGGCTTGGAAGCAGATGGCCTGGGGGAGGAAGGAGCTGGGCATAATCATAAATCATAACAGAAGAAGACAAAGGACAAGGAAGTCAGGCAAGGAGGGTAAAAGAAGCCGGATAACAAAAGACCCAAGCAGAAGCAAAAGAGAAAGGGGTAAAAGGAAGGGCATAGTAATAAAGGCAGGCTTGGGATGCCAACATGATGCAGACTGCCCAGAATTCTAATGAGAAGCTGTGGCGCTGGAGAGCGCAGCGCTGAGGAGCCACACAACGCTTGGACCATTTTTAAATGCAGCATTGTGCTCCAGGGCTAGTGGCTCATCTCACCCCACAGAGCGGCCTTTAAAATTTAAAGTACATGACTGTGCTTAATTGGAAGTCACTCCTTAAAAGAAGGCCACTGGTTTGGGGAAGTAAAATCTGACAACAGAACCCAGTGAAAAAAGAAAATAGATGAAAAACAAAAGTGGGCAAAGTGACATTAATGGCAAAGCTAATCAATGAAGAGGTTGACAGCATCTAGAATTTTTATTTTTTCCCTTTAGAAAACCTCCTGATTTTTTTCAAAGGACTTGACTCTTAGCTAAGATACCTCCATATAACAATCTTATAGCTAGGATTTACACACAATTGTTTCGATTATTTTTTTACTATAGGTATTATTTAACAAGCCCATGACAGGGTTTAAGTCGGCTGTGTCCTTGCAGAGGCATGTTAAACTTGAATCAGAAGCACCGTGGAAAACTTACAGAAGCATAGAGCTTGAAATTGCTCCTTTAAGTCATGAAAAGAATTACACTGACTCATCCAGTGTTGTGACAAATACTCGTATACACAGTGACATGGAGGCAGATCTTTATATTTCCACATTTATTTTTTTCTGCCTACATTTACTCCCATGGTCATCTTACCTTGTTGAGAGATTGAATACATAAATAGACAACAGGCAGACCAATACAACAGAACTTTGACCCAGAGGAGGTGTCCAGGAAGCCAAACTACAGTCTCTACAGCAACTGTGCCAAAAAGGGCAGGACCCTGTCAACACATTCTTGACACTGTCCCCTCCTTTCCAACTTAAGATGTAACAGAGGAAACCAAATAACCTTCTTGAACCCTTCATATAAAAAGTCCCACTTCAGTTAGCCAGCTTCCACTTCCCTATTTCAACAGCTTCCAAACAGAAGGCTACTGAAATCTTTTTATCCTAACTGTACAGTTGTTCCACTCCTCTTAAGTCAGCCAAAATTAAGGGATAGTGACTGTATCCCTTGATATAATAAGCTTTGAATTAATAACCTCTCTTTGTTTTTGTTTGGGTGATCTTTGTATATTTCTACAAATTGTTGTGATTAAAATATCGACTCCTAGTGTATCTTCTTGCTCAGAATGCCTCCTAAAGGGCTGGCTTCTCCACAATATCTATACGTAGAATTTTAATTAGCTTGGTAACTTAACATGCACAAAAATACCTGTTTCCCCTTAATACCTTCTAAGTGTTCAATCATTCTGATTTCTTAAATCTGATATCTTGACATAACTCTTGATTTGTCTCATTCTCACATGTTCTGCACCTAATTCAACAGCAAACTCTGTTGACTCAACCTTAAAAAGATATCCAGAATTTTATTAATTTGCACTGTTTTACCAGTACCTACTTGGTTGATTGCCCAAGCTATCATTGTCTCTCATCCAGATAACTGTAATAGCCTTTTAACTGGTTTCCCTGCTTCTACCCTTGACCTTCCGTTTCCTGTAAAAACCACATCTGAAATAATCCTTTTAAAGTGTCAATCAATTTGGCACTTCTCCACTTCCCATCTCACTCAGAATGAAAGTCAAAATCTGAAAATTTTCCGTAAGGTCCTTGCATGATCTGGTCACCAATAGTCTCTTCCCTCTGGTTACCTCACAGCTACGGCTGTTGGAACTGTGATTTCTACTTTTCCAAAAGCTGGGCAGTGATCTTTGATAGAGTCTGGTTAAAAACATTAAATGATATATTTGAAAGAGAATATAATGATAAATCTCATACAAATACAAAGTAAATGTGTCAGATAATGTGTTCACTAGGTTAATTAATGAGAGAACCAATGAGATGTTACAACTTGTTCAAAAGAGATTCTAAAGTGCAAGGATATATATATATATATACATATACACATTAATGGATTCTGAAATAAATTTATAAATAGGTACAGAACAAAACTATCCACAGTTAATAGGGCAATAATCAATGGCATTTCATAGGAACAATGAATGTTTTTATATATAAGGATTATTCCTATGATTCTTACTTTTCTACAACATCCAGAGTTCTAAAATAGCCCAGTAAAATGAAAGATAGAGATAGTAAATGATCTAGATAAGTGAGCTGGGTAGAACATCTCCTAATTCCAAATTATTATTTTTTTTTAATTTTTTTTCCAAATTATTATTATTTAATTTAAAAATGTTTCCAAAAATTTCCAGGCAACAGGGAAACAGAATCAGAGAGACATAGAGGAAAAAAAAAAGAAGTAGGAGAAGAAGGGGTAGGGGGTAGGAGGAGGAGAAGAAGAGAAAGGAGGAGAAGAGGGAAGGGAAGGAAAGCAAAAGGAAAGAAAGGGTGAGGAGGGGAAAGATAAGGAGTGGATATGTGTACATAATCGGAGAGTGGCTGTATTTTCTTTCTGAAATTTTTGAAAAATAGGCAACATGGAAGGATCACACAAGTTGAAATCAAAGCTGTAAATGAAAAGATGCATTGTGAAAATCCAGAAAATTGACTAAGGGTCCTAGTAGAGAGGAAGCAGAGCTGAGCCAGAACTTCCCTTGTGGCTCAGCTGGTAAAGAATCTTCCAGCAGTCTTTCCCTGGGTGGGGGAAGATTCCCAGGAGAAGTGAAAGGCTACCCACTCCAGAATTCTGGCCTGGAGAATCCCATGGACTACAGTCCATGGGATCTCAAAGAGTGGGACACAACTAAGCAACTGTCACTTTCGTTTTTCAGAGCTGAGCCAAGGGAGGCTTGACAAAGGCTTTAAGTTGGTGAAAACTGTGCATGGTGAAAAGTAATGGATAATGCATTTAGATGGTAAAAGGAGCATATAAATACAGTGAGTACATAAAGTGGAGAAGTAAATGAACATCTTTAAAGCATAAAATTAAGTGAAGATCCAAACCTCTGTTTCCTTGAAGTACATTTGCATTACTGAGTCTCTCATGGTTATGAAAGTTTACTCCTATCTCCATGAAGCTCAGCTTTTCAAGGGCTTTGGTGGAATTTCTACTCTACTTATTCTCCAGATTACCTCAAAATAATCTCACAACACCTGAGGTAGCTTTTGAATTAGTTATCTTTCCCTTCCTGCTCACCAAAGACCCCCAGTATAGCACTATTTGTCATATACATGTTGATATCTGATTTTTTGCACAATTCCTGAAGTGTAGCATATGTTAAATAAATGTTTGGAGAACTAAGCCTGACTTGTACAGTTTTAGCCAAGTTTCTCAAAGTTAGCAAATCTGGCTTTTAGGGACTGATGTGTATCTCAAATATGTTCACTAATAAAAAGAAGCTACTACTCAAGCATCAGTCTACTTGCTCTCATTTCTTATATACACTTAAATATTTTCATTCCTTTCAAAATCCAAAATGCTTAATAACATAATCATTTGCACATTACATTTACAACTTCTTTCAAATATGGTAAAAAGGAGGGAGAAATGGCAACCCACGCCAGTATTCTTGCTTGGAGAATCCCATGGACAGAAGAGCCTGGTGGGCTACAGTCCATGGGATCACAAAGAGTTGGACACAACTGAGCAAGTGAGAAAAAGAGGATAGCTTAGTGTTTTTAATGTATCTGCCAAATAATGAAATGTAAACCTCTATTGTTCATTGTCTATATTTTCCTCTAGGCTCTATTTCTCAAAAAACAAAAATAAAATTATGAACAGTTTTGCTAAAACTATTAAACTAATGGAGGAAAAAATTCCCACTAGAATGTGCTATAGGATATTGAATTTTTAACCACGAAAAAGAAAATTCAAGTAAAAACTGATAATACTTTTGTAGGTGAAATTTCCTCTCTGTGTATTTATGTGCATTCTTGTATGTGTGTGCATGTGTGTGTGTGTAAACAGATAGAGATATAGATAGGATAGGAAAAGCTAAAGTATTCCCCTCCCCTCTCTCCTCTACCTCAGCCTTTCTTTAACCTTTTAAATTTTTCTTCCAAAAATGATGCTTGATATGAAAATTAATGTAAACTGGGTACATTCTTATGTTTCACTTTTCCAGTGCAGTGGAGAACTATTATTGGAGAACATTACTTTATGATTGAATTTAAAGAATTTTAAGGCCTACATTATATAAGAGACTATAAAACCACTATCAATTTTTTTTTATCCACTTCCAGAAAAGTAGTAGTGAAAAATAACTCATTATTTTGACAGGCAGGCCTTTTATTTACTAACAACTATATTTGTAAATTTATGTTATACTTTAATTCAAAATATACCTCTCCATACTTCCTACTTGGTTATTCAGAATAATAAAAAATAAACACATTTCCCTTTCTCACATGACAAATCCTTAGAGTTAAAGAGAATTATTATACTCTTCCTAAAGCAACTCATTTCATTTAACCATCCTTCTTTTTATGACATACATATAATTTACTACTTTAATTATATGGCTTGATAACCCTAATTCTTTAGCATTACTTTCAATCTGGGTCAACAATGATATACCACTCAACTCCCTAGTACACTGATGTCTCCAAGTTACTCGTTGTTTCTAATGTATATTTTCATCTCTGTGAGGCCTATAAAATATCTGATAGTGATAGTTTAGTTGCGAAGCCATTTCCAACTCTTGTGACTCCACAGACTGTAGCCCGCCAGGCTCCTCCGTCAGTGGGATTTCCCAGGCAAGAGTACTGGAGAGGTTGCCATTTCTTTCTCTAAGGGATCTTCCAGACCCAAGGATTGAATCCGTGTCTCCTGCATTGGCATGCAGATTCTTCACCACTGAGCCAACAGAGAAGCCTCATGTTGTAGGGATATATGTCTTCATGATCTCTCCAATTTATATCTTAGAACCTGCATAGTGATTAAAGCATATGCATATATTTATTCAAAGAATGAATAAATGTAACTCCATAGAGGAATAGTGTTATTAAATGTGATTCAGTAAAAATCTTTAGGTTTAGAAAATAATCTTTCTAAGAAAATGACATTGCTTCTCAAATCTATGGAAGAAGAAATAATAGCAATTAGCAATTAGAGGGAAAAAGCCCTCATTAGAGGCTTAATTTATTTCCAATGAAAAGCTTTAGATAGGGAAATAACCTACTAAGGAAGCTTATGGAATTTCTTCTGCACAAGCATTATAGTTATATATAGGATTGGAATTGAATTAAGACAGTTTATAACCAATTTGTATTTGATTACAGTTCTAGCAAAAACAGAGAAGATGGCTTTATAGGGTTATTTTTAGCCTTTAGATTTTGAATCCATTTTCTTTATTTATGATTATGAAACTCTTGAATTACATGCTCAGATGATACTACATATTGTTTCATTAACCTAATAAAATAAAACTTTGTGTTTCTTATGCAATAGAAATGTAAATTATCTGTACAATATTAAGTTTATAAATGTGCTTTCTAAGCCACGACATGATGAATTATAGTCCCAGTGAACATTCATATAAGCTTTTGCATGGAAAGGGAAAGGAAATTCACTTTGAATTGAATTGCGATAAACATATCTCATAAGTGAATCAAGTTTCAATAATTCACAAGAAGTAAAAGCCAAAGTAAGTCAAAGGAGATATATTATAAATGCCTTAGCCCAAACCCAAAGTAGTAATATCATAATATTAAATTATGTTATTTATCAACAGATTTCTTTTCCATGCTTTTCTGAAAAACACAATTTAAAATATTTTATATCAATGTTAAATAAAATTTCATATTTTATATTATTATAAATAGACTCTGCTATATGTCTTTGACACTGCTTTATTATTGCTTTATGGACTGAAAGAATGTCACCATGGGCTTTCCTGGTAGCTCATACAGTAAAAAATTCTGCCTGCAATGTGGGAGACCTGGGTTGGATCCCTGGTTTGGGAAGATCCCCTGGAGAAAGAAATGGCAGTCCACTCGAGTATTCTTGCATAGAGAATTCCATGAACAGAAGAGGCTGGTGGGCTACAGTCCATGGGGTCACTACTAGTCAGACACAACTGAGTGACAAACGCTTTCACTTTCTTTTCAAGAATGTCACCATATCTGGAAGGGAAAGGCACTAGTATATTTTGCTTTGAGAAGTCAAAATATATTTGGAAATTTTTTTTTCTTATTTATTCTCTTCCTTACATCCAACATATACTTTTGACTTCAAGATAAAATGCAATAGTCAATGTTTCAAGAAATAGTATTTTAAAAAGTCAACTTCCTATTATCATCTATTATATAAGATTTGCTGTCTACTTTGCTCAGGCATAAATAATATCTAGATGTATTCATATGGATCAACTTTGGAAGATAATTTAAAATTACTGAGTTATCAGCATGTATTTGAGGTAAGAGACAAAATTTCACCATCCCAAAGTGAAAGTAAAGTAACATTTAACGATTATTTTTCAAAGTCATTAAAACCAATTTCTGAAACCTTAGTACCTACCAGATAGCTTCATGATTTTGTTTCCTTTTCAAACTTAAGTAAAAATTTATGTTTTATTTCTTCTAAATTGTTGATAAGTACAATCTGTGTTCACTGAAGACTAAATCCTTGAATTTAGAACAGGTTTATTAGAAAATTGGTATTTTTGTTTCTATAAGGATAAATATATAAGCATTAGCCTGTTAAGATTTTTAACTGATTCACAACTTCAAAATCTTCTAAGAAATGTGATCTAAGAGAGAAAATTTATGAAAGTATTGATTGTTGGTATTTTACCTACTTTGTTCTTGTAGCTCACTTTACCTGAACATGAGCAGATGTGATAATTACTATCTCTGATAATGAAATAGAAACTTGCAACTTAAGCATCAGTTCATTTCAGTCACTTAGTCGTGTGCGACTCTTTGCAACCCCATGAATCGTAGCACACCAGGCCTCCCTGTCCATCACCAACTCCCGGAGTTTACTCAAACTCAAGTTCATCAAGTCGGTGATGCCATCCAACCATCTCATCCTCTGCCATCCCCTTCTCCTCCTGCCCCCAATCCCTCCCAGCATCAGGGTCTTTTCCAATGAGTCAACTCTTCGCATGAAGTGGACAAAGTATTGGAGTTTCAACTTCAGCATCAGTCCTTCCAATGAACACCCAGGACTGATCTCCTTTAGGATGGACTGGTTGGATCTCCTTGATATGTATATATTTTGGGCTTCCCTCTAAGCTCAGACAATAAAGAATCTGTCTGCAATGCAGGAGACCTTGGTTTGATCCCTTGGATCAAGAAGATACCCTGGAGAAGTGAATGGTTACCCATACCAGTATTCTTGCCTGGAGAATTCCATGGACAGAGAAGCCTGGTGGGCTACCATCCATGGGGTCACAAATTATATGTTTTACTAAAATTACATATTTTACTATTAAATATTTTAACAGAATTAGGTGTTGGTTACACCACTGAGAAAACAAACAAAACTTTATAGGCCTTGATGTAGAACATGATCACCATACAGATTAGAGACCTAGTTCAATGGCTTTGAATCTAACCTTGAAAATCCTCTGCATATAATTTTATAAGCTTAGTCATCAGGGAGTGTTTTCATTTACATAATTATCCTATTGAGGATATTTCCTTCTCTTACAATGTCCCTTTAACTATGACATCAATAGGCTAGAAACTTAGAACTCCTCCTTACAACTCTGTAGAGAGTAGCCACAAATTATTCCTTTCACATTTTTAAATTTAAGAAGTGCTACTCAATCACCTTTAGTTAATTGTTTAGATCACCTTCCTCTATAGTAATCAGTTTTGATGGATGCATTTATTAATTTTGTAACTAAAGTATACAGTCTGCAAACCTGGTGCCAATAATTCATTCCCCAAATAGGTAAGTGCAAGATATTGAATTTGTGACCATGCTCTACAAATTAACAATCAATGGAAATAGTTCTATTTCCCATTCTGATCATAATAGATTTATTTGGAAAATCTTAAAGTATATTGTGTTTTAGTATTTATAAGTATTTAGTAATTTGAACATTAATTTTATATATTATATATATATATATTATATATATATATATACTATAAAAGTAGCCTTTATAGCATTAACACTCTGAAGGCCATTCAGCTATCAATTCAACTCACAGGATTTTTAAAAAATTATGAACATCATTAAAAGACTGACTATTGGAGATTATGCTCTGCAAATTAGCAACATTTTATCTTTACATTAATTTATTACATTATTTTATTAATCACTTTACTTATTGTTATAAAATAACTTTGGCCACCTAATGTGAATAGTTGATCTCATTGGAAAAGACCCAGATGCTTGGAAAGATTGAAAGCTGAAGGAGAAGGGGGCAACAGAGTAGGAGATGGTTGAATGGCATCATCAACACAATGGGCATGAATTTGAGCACACTCTGGGAGACAGTGAAGGGCAGTAAATCTTGGCTTCATTCCATGGGGTTTCAAAGACTTAGACATAACTTAGCAACTGAGCAACAACAGAATAAAATGACAATTCTGCAAAAAATGAAGTTAACCAAACTTTTTGTACAGCACAGACATATAATATAACTGTGTGGTATATAATATGGCCTGGCCGAAAGAAAGAACTACGCCAAAGCCTTCGACTGTGTGAATCACAATAAACTGTGGAAAATTCTGAAAAAGATGGGAATGCCAGACCACCTGACCTGCCTCTTGAGAAACCTGTATGCAGGTCAGGAAGCAACAGATAGAACTGGACATGGAACAACAGACTGGTTCCAAATAGGAAAAAGAGTAGTCAAGGCTGTATATTGCCACTCTGCTTATTTAACTTATATGCAGAGTACATCATGAGAAATGCTGGGCTGGAAGAAGCACAAGCTGGAATCAAGATTGCTGGGAGAAATATCAATAACCTCAGATATGCGGATGACACCACCCTTATGGCAGAAAGTGAAGAGGAATTAAAAAGCCTCTTGATGAAAGTGAAAGAGGAGAGTGAAAAAGTTGGCTTAAACTCAACATTCAGAAAACTAAGATCATGGCATCTGGTCCCATTTCCTCATGGGAAATAGATGGGGAGACAGTGGAAACAGTGTCAGACTTTATTTTTTTGGGCTCCAAAATCACTGCAGATGGTGACTGCAGCCATGAAATTAAAAGACGCTTACTCCTTGGAAGGAAAGTTATGACCTACCTAGATAGCATATTAAAAAGCAGAGACATTACTTTGTCAACAAAGGTCCATCTAGTCAAGGCTATGGTTTTTCCAGTGGTCATGTATGGAGGTGAGAGTTGGACCGTGAAGAAAGCTGAGCGCTGAAAAATTGATGCTCTTTAACTATGGTGTTGGAGAAGACTTGAGAGTCCCTTGGACTGCAAGGAGATCCAACCAGTCCATCTTAAGGAGATCAGTCCTGGGTGTTCATTGGAAAGACTGATGCTGAAGCTAAAATTCCAATACTTTGGCCACCTCATGCGAAGAGTTGACTCATTGGAAAAGACCCTGATGCTGGGAGAGTTTGGGGGCAGGAGGAGAAGGGGAGAACAGAGGATGAGATGGCTGGATGGCATCACCGACTTGATGGGCATGAGTTTGAGTAAACTCCAGGAGTTAGTTGGTGATGGACAGGGAGGCCTGGCTTGCTGCAATTCATGGGGTCGCAAAGAGTCGGACATGACTGAGAGATTGAACTGAACTGAAAGAGAGGACTGGCCTTTTCCCTTGGCTTCTGGGAGGTAATCCAGGTCATACCTGATAGGAGTGACTGTACATAGAGCAAGGGCTGACTACACCAGATTTTATGTTAATTCTGGCCATACCCCAATAGTCTAAATGAGTGGGCTGGCCATGCTGGAATGAACAACCATGTCATTCAGTGTAGACTGTGTTCAACCATGTGGGCAATCAAATAACCAGGCCTATGTATTGGGCCCGCAGGCAAAACACTGGATATGAGAGCTCTGTGAGCTTCCCAGGTTGGCAATACTCTCTGTGTAGTGTCATATATCAATGACAGGAGGATAAAGATAATACATCCAAGGACACTGGAAACTTTGCATTTGAAACTTTCCCAGACTCAGCACTCTGGCCTCTTTTTTTGGCTGATTTTAGTACATTTCCTTCCCTATAAAAAACTGTAACCATAAATATAATAACTTTCATTGAATTACAGTTTCTCAAATGAATTAGTGTACCTGAGAGTACATACTCAAATTTATGAGTGGAAACAGTCTTATGACTGTGCCTTCAGCCTTTGAAGTTGGGCAGTTGCCAATCTTCTAACATACTAGTAGTCTATACTAGACATCAATATGAAATAGTATCTATCATTGCTTTGTTGCAAATTTTTAAAAAATCATTATAATATGTATCTGGTAAAAAGCAGCTCAGTGTGCTGAGTGCTAACTCTAAGCTAAGTACTGTGCATGAATTAAATGCTTGGTATTTGTCTGTGAAATATCTATTATTATGTCCATTTTCAAAGAGGAAGTGAAGAAAATAACTTGTCTAATATTTAGCAAGTAATCTGTAGAAAATCCAGAATTCATAGCCAGCTCCATTTCAAATCCCACACTGAGAAAGACTACCAAATGCTGTTTCTTTCTTGCTAACACAGCTTTTAAATCTATTTTGAACCTGAGCTGATTAAGACCGAAATATCTTAAAGCTAAGAGTGTATGTAATTTTAATTAGCATGATTAGCTAAAACACAAGGAATAGCTTGTCTAATTACATGAATACAGCTCTGGACACTTTCTGTGAACCCAAATATCTTACTAATAGCAGGTAGTGTTCTGTGAAAAATCATATCTACAACAGATTGTGCTTTTGACTTCTCAAAGGTTCAAGAGTATCAGCTAATTAGGGCAGCTGTAAAATCTCAGGCAGCTTCTACTACTTTCATTTGACACAACATGCTGTCAAGATGCTCCAAAATATAATGTAAAGTTTAATTATCAAGCACTTGTTATGTAACTAAGCCTCAACCATTAAGATAGGGGAGGTTTCAAACTATTAAAATAGGGAGAGGTTTATGAGAAATCAGAAAATGTCTTATAAATTATATATTGTTTATGCTTTGTGCACAAGACTAGATCATACCGTATACAATTGCATACATTTAGATGTGTATATAATTATACATGTACAGAAACATATTTAGGCAAACTAACTTGAATAGAATCACAAACATTCTAGAGCAGGCAAATGTGGGGAATATATAGAAATCTACAGTAGAAAAAATAATAGATTTGGAGTCAGAATTTCATGAATTTGAGTCTGAGGCTTTTACTCTTGCCTCTTCATGAAGCAGTTGTAAAGATTAAATGAGGTGTAATAGATTTTAAAATATTTAGTATATATGCTGAAACATCATACTCAATAAAAGTTAGTTGAGTATATTAAATATTTTATCTAAATATTTTATATTATTAATAATTAAATTTAATGTTATTATTAATCAAACTTAATATGCTATTATAATTTAATATATTTAGAATGTTTATTTCCCTAAAGCCCAAACTTGGGCTTTGTTATGGGATGAATTTTATTCCCCCATAATTTGTATGCTGAAGCTCTAAGGCCCAGAAGATGACTACATTTGAAAATAAGAGGTGTTTAAGTTAAAATGATTACTGTTAGGGTGGACCCTATTCCAGGGTCATGGATGTCCTTACAGGAAGAGGAAATTTGGACATCCAGAGATATGGGGATGTGGGGCCACAGAGAAAGACCTCCTGAGGACACAACCAGAGGCAACATCCCAAGCCAAGGAGAGAGGCCTCAGGAGAAATCAAACCTGCCAGAACTATAAGAAAATAAATTTCTGTTATGTTAGTCAACTGTCTTATTTTGCGTTTTGTTGTGGTGATATTTTTCTATAGCAGCCATAGCAAAAAAAAAAAACAACAAAAAACAACCTTATAATTTAAGAACAAAATAGGTTTTAGGGTAGCAACTAATTGAGAGTATAAATGTTGGTTCAGACTTTGAAAATAGATAGCTAGTCCAAAAGATTTTAACGCACCCAAGCATGAGTCACATAGTAAGAGTTTGTAAGGTTTGTTCTCTTTACCTCAAAGATGCTTAGGAAAATCTCAATTCTACTTGTGCTCATGAAGTTCCCATTTCTGGACACTTACACTTTCTTCACATCTATCTGAATCCAATCTGTCATGCAGAGACTAGCTATATCCTTAAAAATGTAACTAATGGCACAACCCCCCAGAGGTCTTTCTCCTGAATTGACCCTTAAAAGCTGCTACCTTTTTTATCTGGTAATATTTCAGGATCATTTGTCTTACATATAAAGCAATAAAAATGTAATTTTCTGAGAGAAAAAGCACTGGAGCCTATATATTTTTCTCACATAAGACTCAGGGTAGTGTTTTGTACAAAATTCCTACTTATTTAATCAATAATTTTAATAAAATATTAACAACTGAAACGTATAAAATATTTTTAGTTTTTATTCATAAATCAAAAAACAGTAGCTTTATAGAAATTGCACTCAGAAATTTTAAAAAATATGTATACTCATCTGTTCTTTTCTTATTACTCTTTGCCGTAGAAAAACACACATTTGCTTGCATTTGGTTTTCTCTGGTTTTCTATTATGATTCATAGTAATTCAAAATGGACAAATTTAGCCTGGACACAGTTGTCCAGTCTTCATGTCTCTTAAAGAATAGCTTTTCTGCTCTCAAACTGAGATATACACACTCCTTTGTAATCAATGTCACAAGTTCATGGATTCTGCAAAATTCACCTCTATAAATACCATCTAAAACATGTCTATCTTAGAACAATTAACAGGGTCTTCTCTTGGGGATCACTAGTTACTTTTAGGAAAGGTGTGCATGAGAATGTTTAAGGACTAATTTAAGGGCAAGTGTGCATGAGAATGTTTAAGGACTAATTTAAGGGCAAGGCACTCATTTCTTGAGAAGGATCTATACATTAAGTATATTAAGACTACATGACGGTGCAGAAATAACTTGGAAGAACAGCCAGAAATTTTCAAAAGTCATAATAAGACTTCTCTTAGGATTAAGCAATGGCAACCCACTCCAGTACTCTTGCCTGGAAAATCCCATGGATGGAGGAGCCTCGTAGGCTGTGGTCCATGGGGTCACGAAGAGTCGGACACGACTGAGGGACTTCACTTTCTCTTTTCACTTTCATGCATTGGAGAAGGAAATGTCAACCCACTCCAGTGTTCTTGCCTGGAGAATCCCAGGGACTGCGGAGCCTGGCGGGCTGCCGTCTATGGGGTCGCACAGAGTCGGACACGACTGAAGTGACTTAACTTAGCTTAGGATTAAGCAATTTAACAGATACAATTTTATCATGCCTCATTTCATTGTTTTATTTTATCATATTTTTATTACTTTTAAAATAATTTTATAATTTAAAAAATCTGTAAGGAGAGAAACAAAAAAATAAATGGGGTCATGAGATTAGAATCATAGTTGTCCCAGAAGAAGACAAAAAGAAAATACTTGTACTTGAGGAGATAACAGTTGAAAACTCCCCTAAAATGGAGAAATAACTAGCCACCCAAGTTTGAGAAACCCAGAGAGTCTCAAACAGGATAAACTTAAGGCAAAACATGCCAAGACACATATCAATCACACTAACAAAGATCAAACACAAACAGCAAGTATTGAAAGCAGCAAGGGAAAAGCAACAAATAACACACAGGGGATCCCCATAAGGATAACAGCTGATCTTTCAATAGAGACTCTTCAGGCCAGAAGAGAAAGGCAGGACATATTTAAAGTGATGAAAAAGAAAAAACCTACAACCAAGATCACTCTATTCAGCAAGTATCTCATTCAGATATGAAGGAGAAATCAAAAGTTTTATAGACAAGCAAAAGCTGAGAGAATTCAGCACCACCAAATAAATGCTTAAGGATCTTCTCTAGACAAGAAACACAGAAACAGTTTATAAAAATGAACCCCAAACAACAATGTAAATGGTAATAGGATCATACTTATCAATAATTACCTTAAATGTAAATAATTAAAAGGGTTAAATGCTCCAACCAAAAGACAGACTGGCCAAATGGATACAAAAACAGGACCCCTAAATATGCTGTCTACAAGAGGCCCACCTCAAACTTAGGGACACATACAGACTGAAAGCGAAGGGCTGGAAAAGATATTTCATACAAACAGAGACCATAAGAAAGCAGGAGTAGCAATATTCATATCAGATAAAATAGACTTTGGAATAAAGACCATGGTAAGAGACATAGGAGGACACTACACATGATCAAAGGATCAATCCAATAAGAAGATATTACAATTATAAATATATATGCACCCAACATAGTAGCACCTCAATATGCAAGGCAAATGTTAACAAGTATGAAAAGGGAAATTAACAGTACACAACAGAGGATGAGATGGTTGGATGGCATCACTGACTCAATGGACATGAGTTTGAGTAAGCTCCAGGAGTTGGTGATGGACAGGGAAGCCTCGTGTGCTGCAGTCCATGGGGCCTCAATGAGTCAGACATGACTTAGTGACTGAACTGAACTTAATACCATACTCATATTTATGGATGGATCAACAAAACAGAAAATTAGCAAGGAAACACAAGCTTTAAGTGATACAATGGACCAGATAGACCTAGTTGATATCTATAGGGCATTTTACCTCCAAACAATGGATTTCACTTTTTTCTTAAATGCACACAGAACATTCACCAGGATAGATCACATCCTAGGCCATAAATCTAGCCTTGATAAATTAAAAAGAAAAAAAAGAGAGAGAGATCATGTCAAGCATCTTTTCTGATCACAGTGCAGTGAGATTAGGTGTCAACCAAAGGCAGGGGGGACCTATTAAAAATACAAACATATGGAGGATAAACAACACACTTCTGAATAACCAGCAAATCATGGAAGAAATAAAAAAGGAAATAAAAATATGCACAGAAACAAATGAAAATGAAAACATGACAACCCCAAACCAATGGGATTCAGTAAAAGCAATGCTAATAGGGAGGTTCATAGCAATACAAGCCTACCTCAAGAAACAAGAGAAATATGAAAACAACAACCTAACTTTACACCCAAAGCAACTAGAAAAAGGAAGAAAAGAAGAACCACAAAGTTAATAGAAAGAAATAAATCATAAAAATCAGAGTAGAAATAATTGAAAAAGAAGTGAAGGAGACTATAGCAAAAATCAACAAAACTAAATGTTGGTTTTTTGAGAAGATAAATAAAACATACAAACCATTAGCCAGAATCGTCAAGAAAACAAGGGAGAAGAATCAAATCAATAAAAGTAGAAATAAAAATGGAGAAATCACAACAGACAACACAGAAATACAAAAGATCATAAGAGACTATTATGAGCAATTATATCAGTAAAATAAACAACTTGGAAGAAATGGACAAATTCTTAGAAACATATAACCTTCCAAAACTGAACTAGTAAGAAAGAGAAAATCTTAATAGATTCATCACAAAAATGGAAGTCAAAACTGTAATAAAAAATCTTCCAACAAACAAAAGCCCAGGACCAGTTGGCTTCAAAGGTGATTTCTACTAAAAATTTAGAGACGAGCTAACACCTATCCCACACAAACTCTTCCAGAAAATTGTAGAGGAAGATAAATTCCCAAACTCATTCTATGAGGCCACCATCACCCTAATATCAAAACCAGAAAAAGATGCCACAAGAAAAGAAAACTACAGGCCAATATCACTGATGAACATAGATGCAAAAATCCTCAACAAAATTCTAGCAAACAGAATCCAACAACATATTAAAAAGATTATACATCATGACCAGGTAGGCTTTATCCAAGGCATGCAAGGATTCTTCAATATTTGAAAATCAATCAATGTGATACACCATATTAACAAATTGAAAGATAAAAACCATATGATTATCTCAATAGATGCAGAGAAAGCCTTTGACAAAATTCAACACCAATTTAAACTCTTCAGAAATCAGGCATAGAAGGAATATACCTCAACATAATTAAAGCCATATATGATAAACCCACAGCATACATTATCTTAACTGGCAAAAACTTGAAAACATTTCTTCTAAAATCAGGAAAAAGACAAGAGTGGCCACCACTGTTCAACACAGTTTTTGAAGTCCTAGCCACAGCAATCAGAGAAGAAAAAGAAATAAAAATAATCCAGATTGGAAAAGAAGAAGTAAAACTCTCACTGTTTGCAGATGACATGATCCTCTACATTGAAAACTCTAAAGATATCACCAGAAAACTACTAGAGCTAATCAATGAATATAGTATAAGTTACAGCATATAAAATTAATACATAGAAATCCCTTGCATTCCTATATACTAACAATGAGAAAATAGAAAGATAAATTAAGGAAACAATCCCATTCACCCTTGCAATGAAAAGAATAAAATACTTAGGAATAAATTTAGCTAAAGAAACAAAAGACCTATATATAGAAAACTATAAAACACTGATGAAAGAAATCAAAGATGACACAAACAGATGGAGAAATATGCCATGTTCATGGATTAGAAGAACCAATATGGTGAAAATGAGTATACAAACCAGGGCAATCTATAGATTCAACATAACCCCTACCAAGCTACCAACTGTATTTTTCACAGAACTAGAACAAAGAATTTCACAATTTGTATGGAAACACAAAAAACCTCTAATAGCCAAAGCAATCTTGAGAAAGAAGAGTGGATCTGGAGGAATCAACCTTCCTGACTTCAGACTATACACAAATCCACAGTCATCAAGACACTATGGTATTGGCACAAAGACAGACATATAGATCAATGGAATGAAATAGAAAAGCCCAGAGATAAATCCACGCATCTATGGACACCTTGTGACTTCCCTAGTGGCTCGGATGGTAAAGCGTCTGCCTACAATGCAGGAGACCTGAGTTCAATCCCTGAGGAGAGAAGATCTCCTGGAAAAGGAAATGGCAACCCACTCCAGTATTCTTGCCTGGAAAATCCCACGGATGGAAGAGCCTGGTAGGCCACAGCCCATGGGGTCACAAAGAGTCAGACATGACTGAGCGACTTCACTATGGACACCTTATCTTGACAAAGAAGGCAAAAACAAACAATGGAGAAAAGACAATCACTTTAACAAGTGGTGCTGGGAAAACTGGTCAACCACCTGTAAAAGAATGAAACTAGAACACTTTCTAATACTATACACTCACACATACACACACACACACACACACACACACACACACACACACAAACTCAAAATAGATTAAAGATCTAAAGGGAAGACCAGAAACTATAAAACTCTTAGAGGAAAACATAGGCAGAACACTCTTGGACATAAACCACAGCAAAATCCTCTATGACCCACCTCCCAGAGTAATGGAAATAAAAACAAAAATAAACAAAAGGGTCCTAATCAAATGTAAAGGCTTTTGCACAATGAAGGAAACTATAAGCAAGATGAAAAGTCAGCCTTCAGAATGGGAGAAAATAATAGCAAATGAAGCAACTGACAAAGAATTAATCTCCAAAACATATAAGCAGCTTATGAAAATCAATACCAGAAAAATAAATTACCCAATCAAAAAGTGGGCCAAAGCACTAAACAGACATTTCTCCAAAGAAGACATACAGATGGCTTACAAACACAGGAAAAGATTTTCAACATCACTCATTATCAGAGAAATGCAAATCAAAACCACAATGAGGTACCAACTCACACCAGTCAGAATGGCCGCCATCAAAAATTCTACAAACAGTAAATGCTGTAGAGGATGTGGAGAAGAGGGAATCCTCTTACACTGTTGGTGGAAATGCAAACTAGTACAGCCACTATGGAGAACAGTGTGGAGATTCCTTAAAAAACTGGAACTAGAACTGCCCTGTGGCTCAGCAACCCCACTGCTGGGCATGCACACAGAGGAAACCAGAATTGAAAGAGGCACATATACCCCAAAGTTCATTGCAGCACCGTTTACAATAGCTAGGACATGGAAGCAACCTAGATGTAAAAAGGCAGAGGAATGGATAAGGAAGTTGTGGTACATAAACACAATGGAATATCATTCAGCTATAAAAAAATAAAGCATCTGAGTCAGTTCTAATGGGGTGGATGAAACTAGAGCCTATTATACAAAGTGAAATAAGTCAGAGAAACACCAATACAGTATATTAAAGCATATATATGGAATTTAGAAAGACAGTAACTATGACCCTATATGCAAGACAACAAAAAAAAGCACAGATGTAAAGAACAAATTTTGAACTCTGTGAGAGAAGGTGAGGGTGGGATGATTTGAGAGAACAGTATTGAAACATGTGCATTACTATATGTAAAATAGATGACCAGTGTAAGTTCGATGCATGGAGGGCACTCAAAGCTGGTGCTCTGGGAAAACCCATAGGGATGGGGTGGGAGGGATGTCCAGGATGGGGGGACACATGTACACTGCTGGCTGATTCATGCCAATGTATGGCAAAAAAACCACCACAATATTGTAAAGTAATTAGCCTCCAGTTAAAATAAATAAATAAATTATAAAACAAAAACAAAAACATAGTGTCTGCCATTAATGTGACTTCAGGTCAGCTGGGCAAATAAACATGTCCATAAGAGGGCTTCCCTGATAACTCAGTTGGTAAAGAATCTGCCTGCAATGCAGAAGACCCTGTTGGATTCCTGTTTTGGGAAGATCTGCTAGAGAAGGGATAGGCTACCCACTCCAGTATTCTTGGGCTTCCCTTGTGGCTAGCTGGTAAAGAATCTGCCTGCAATTCAGGAGACCTGGGTTCAATCCCTAGGTTAGGAAGATTCCCTGGAGAAGGGAAAGGTTACCTTCTCCAGTATTCTGACCTGGAAAACTCCATGGACTGTATAGTCCATGGGGTTGCAAAGAGTTGGACATGACTGAGAAACCTTCACTGTCACTTTTCACAAGAAACAGACCAAAAAAAAAAAAGTACGAGAAAAAGGGAATGAGGATAGACATTTTCTATATTTGACTTAAATGTCCTAAACTATGAATATGGACTTTAAAACATGACTCTGAAATAGAGATTAATCAGGATTACCAGTGAATCACTATATTTAGAGAAGCTCACGACTAAATAAAAGGTATGCAACAAATCTCCTACTGAACATTATAATTGTGTTAGACTTCCAACATCCATAACACATAGCACATGTTCACACAGGATTTACTACTAAAACTTAATTACACATAAAGTCAAGTGTGTCATCCTTTTACTTTATATAGTAAACAGATGCTGTATAGCAGAATTAACCTTTATCATATTATCCCCCCATATCCCTTATTATCTGCAACATAAATACAAGGAAGAAACTCAGATATAAAGAATCATGTTCTGTTCAATATGTTATTCTTCCAAGGTAAATATAGACAGACTTTTAGACTTAAAGGAAATAAAGCTTCTAGTCCCAGTTGAACCAGTGTCGTGTTGACTTTTATAAATCTGATGTCTCAAACTTATATTAGTTTTGGCATTTTCTAGCCACTACCTCACTTACAGAAATAAAATGAGGTTGCTTGTAAATATCTTGTAGAGAAAAGGTTTTGGTTTCTTTTCACTTTTTCTTTTGTTTTATTTTTTACCTTCAGCTATATACAGTGAATATATATACTCAACAGCCAGACTGTCTGAATTCAAATTCAGGCTCCATGATTTATAAGATATATTACTTTAAGTAATTGACTTCTTTCTGTGTCTTAGTTTTCTTCATTTGGAGAATGGGAATAATAATACCTAATCCATAAGGACATGTTAACAAAGAGGGTTAACAAATTTTCAGTGATTAGACCAAGGCTTTGCATTTAATGAGGGCTAAATAATTGTTAATTGTTATTACTCTTGATGATGATAACAGTGTCATGGTTTCTTATTCATTTAAAAATTTTATAATTTTTAAGTATATATCTGAAGAGATCCATAACAGAAAGAAAGCCCCTCCTCTCAAGTTCTTAATTCTCAATTTCTTTCTTAAATTAAATTGGTCATAGACAAGCAAAAGGAACACCTTCACAAAATGTGACCCGAATAATAGGCTTTATTTAACAAAGAGTAAATTGCTCCTGAGCAGATTTCCTAACATGACTTGAGAGATCAGCCAAGCAGGAGTGAGCTGGTTCCAACACCTCAGTACAATGCTAATGACTTTTTCATGTTGAATTAATAGGATTGAAATATTTGTGATTTCAGCAGCTGTTGGGAACAGTGGGAGAGCTTCCACCAACACACTGACAGCCTTGTGCCCTCACATGGCTGTGTTTAGATAAAACAGGAATGCTAACAGTCTGTCTATGGTAAGTTAATCTTAAATTAATAATAATTATTTCCTCCAAGGCAGATATCTAACATCTCCTCCATCCCTTGGAGAAATTGCATATATGTTTTATGTGTGCATGAAAGGGTAATTTTTTCTGCACATAAAGTAAAATTTGTGTTTCAGAGCAGGTGAGTGGCTAGTGTGTAGTTGTCTATTAATTATCACAGCAAGAAATGATTAAGATTTGCCAATATGGAGAACATTTTTACTTTGCTCAGCACATTACTACCCTGTTAGATCCTTTCACTGGCTCCCAATTACCTCCTTTTTATAAAATTTAAATGTTTTTTTCTATACCTTTATTGATCTTTTCTCCTCACGGAAATACTACTGATTCATTCCTGCCATTTTTCCCAACACAATGATATATTCAGTTGAATCATTTTTTTTTACTTCATTCTGTCTCCATTCATTTGGCCTTATGAGTATCTTTTACATATTTCTCATTTGTCTATTCTTTTAACTTAAAATTACGAAGAATGTAATGAGAATGTTTGTATTGTACTCTGCTTATTAACACTTAACTATATGGCAATGTTAATAGGAGGAATAAAAAGAATGTTCAAATATGGATGCAAACTTTAATTTTAGGAATAATAATTAATAAATAAATAATAAACAGAATAAGGACATATAGGGATGACAGAAAAGGAATAATAAAGGGACTTGTGCCATCTAGTAAAATGTCTCCAAAGCAAACAGGCACAGAAACTCACCCGAAATTCCTAAAATGAAATTCTGAGAAATATGAATATAAATATATTAATTTATGTCAAATATAAGTAGGGTTATTTTCCTAAAAGTTATTATTTCATCTATTCTTCTTTTAATAAGGCCATTTGGCATAAGACTTCTTTAAAAATAAATAGCAATATTTTCACTCCAGAAAGGCAAATCAAAATGTGTATAACCAAAACCACATTAATTTTTTTAATTACTTTAATAAAAGATGATTTATGTTTTAGAGAACCAGTATTAGAAGTAAGAAATATTATGTTTGACAGTTTATATAATAAGTGCTTAGAATTACTAAATATTGTCCCTCCTCCCCAACTTACATAGTTCGGTAGAATACTTGCTCATTTCCCTCCTAAATATCAAAGTGTAAAAATAATATTATAAAAATGTCATGCAGAACCATGTATTTATGCTGAAAAATAGGATGCCTAAATCTGTCATATATATGACATAACCCTAATGCTTTTCATTAGAGTATTTTTATTGTGATCATATGTGTATTTTGTTCAAACTGCACCCTGGAGAGAAAAAGATGATCCATCAGTGCTAGATATACTTATGAGAGAATATATTAAACTGTAAATGAAGCTTTTGACAAAAAAATTGAGAATTTAATTATTTAGTAGTGTCTTTTCCCCCAGTGTATGTGTTTGTATATATGTATAATCTAAATGAAATATCTTAAAGATATAATTTATAGGCATTTACACACACAGACACATACAATGAAGCACATGTATAAATGTGTAATTTCCATATTATAATGGAAGACAAGATTTTTCTGCTTCATAAGAATATGAAGATAATCACTAATTGTGGTGTCTAACCTCTAAAACTGCACTGTCAGATGTTGTTCATTATGCAGTAATTAGAAAGAGACCATTAGCATTGATGCTGTGAACTTTTCAACGTAGTTCAGGAAATAGTGTGGTAAAACCAGTTAAAACAAAAACATTTAAGAAGGTAAGGAAACTATTAAAGCCAGTTCATTAGACCTTCATATTTTGGTTTCTTTCGTATTGCACATGCACATCCAAGCAGAAAAACTTGAATTGCTGATCTACGCCAAACTGTGAATTTATATTTTAGAGGAAGGTTAGCTTTAGAGTGCTGATTATACATTGATAAGGCTTATCCTAATGATTTAAACAGCTGTTAGGAATTATAGAGACCTAAACCAATAACAATACATGGATTCTTTTAGAATTAGGTTTCATTATTGTTTGGACACCTTTAATGAGATCAATTTTATTTTGTGCATGTCTCAATTGGTTTATGCTGTTGTCAAAAGTCAAATTCATTCCTGAAGATGTTGAATGCACAGTAGTTAAGTGAGGTTCAGAACTTTCTCCAGTTCTGAAACTACCCAGACTGTTCAAGTATCTCTAAGATAATTTTCTAGAAGTGGAAACCAATGATAAAAATTGTACTATTGCTGATGAAATGCTAGACCCTCATTTACAGTCATCATCATCAAAACATAGAGGACGGACACCCATTTAAACACAGGTAGATGAGCCCCTCATCTAGATAATTGACTCTTTAGCAGCACACAGAATTTCATCTTCTAACTGCCATTATCTACTAATAATATGATATGAGTGTGGGGAGCATTCTAGTGACATCTGCAGTATATAACAAATATACCTGTTTTAAGTTCTGCAGGTATTTTTGATAATCAACAGCTGTGATGCCAGGATGATCAAATCCACCTGCACCCTCCTGCACCCACCCCAGGAATAATAACAACAAATACTACAACATAATCAACAATCATCTATGAAGCACTTACCATCTGTCAATTATATGTTTTTATCCTTAGAAAACCACTATTACATAAACATTACAATTTGATTTTGCACATGAGAAAACTGTAATTTAGGTGCCAAGGATATAATCATATTAAGAAAGGTTGGTACCATTGCAATTCAATTTAATTCCAGAATCAGTCATCTTAAACACAGTACAATATCATCTTTCCCATTTCAATACCAGAGTTTAGAAGATGTCTCTAACATATTTTAAGGTGAATATGCACAATGCCTAAACTCAGGGTTCATGTCTGTACTAGAAGTTGGCCACTTATCCCTTACCATACATGCCTCTAGGTTGCAAGCAATCCTCTGGTTTAAGTTATGCTTTAGGAACATAATCAACTGGGAAATAAATCTACTCGAGAATCACAGACACCAGACACTGACCCATCACTTCCCTGTTAGTTCTAGATTCTACAACAAAAACACCCTGCCAGAATAAGCACAAAACAGTGTCAGTACAATAAAAATCATTTTGTCAATCTCTGTCTCTCTGTGTGTGCATACATACATATATATATATATATATATATATATATATATGCACTATATACACAATGGTCTATGTGGGAGATTATGTTGTCCTGATATAAGGAAATGGCAAGAAGGACGGAGGCAATTAGATATATGAAGTATTTAGGAAGTAAATAGAGAATGCTTAAGAACAGATCAAAAGTAGCAGTTGATCAGGGAGAAACAAAAGATGCGTCTGAGGCTAATCTGATAAATTTTATTGTTCTGTGTTGTTGTTTAGTCACTAAGTCATATCCGACTCTTTGTAGCCCTCCAGGCTCCTCGGTCCATGGGACTTCCCAGGCAAGAATACTGGAGTGGGTTGGCATTTCCTTTTCCAGGGCATCTTCCCAACCCAAGGATTGAACCTGTGTCTCCTGCATTGGCAGGAGGATTATTTACCACTGCGCCCTCAGGGAAGCCCAGATAAGATAAATCAGGACTGGCTATATAATTTCTGGATCCCGTTGCAGAATATGGGGCCCTTTGTCCAAAAGTATTAGGAATTCCAAGATGGCAATAGCTGAGCATTAAATCAAGCATAGAGTCCCTCCACAGGTGGGGTTCTGGGCAACTGCCTGGATCACACATCCATGAAATCAGTCCTGGACAAACTCATCAGTTTATTGGAACATAAAATGGTGATATAAAAGAAAAGTTGGAAATGTTAATCAACATTTTAAATAAATTACACACTAAAAGATAAGATAAACAAGAGAGAATCTCTTACATGGCCTCCTCTTCTGTCCCCAGTTGGGCTGCTTTCAGCTGTCTTTCCTAACAAACTTTGCCTCTTACTCAAGGACTGGACAGACCTCCCCACCAAGGCTTGGCTCTGTGGGAAAGAGAAAGAGCACACCACTGCACTGAGATCCCTGCAACGGTTTTGTGCCTTCACAGTCGAAAACCCCTGTGTGCATGTGTGTGTAAGGAGGAGAGGGAGAGACTGTCACTGTCTTGCCTTCTTCTTCAGCCTGGTGTTCTCCAATACCTCCCTTGTTCTGGTGCGGCTGAGGTTACCCCTCACAACACCACACCAAGCATGGTATTGCCGGTGAGCCAGGGACAACTTCTAGTCTTCTAGAGCCAGTGTAAAGCATTCATGTGCATGTTGCCCTACTCTGTATCCTATCCTTGGGGTTGACATCTATCAGAGGTTATACAAAGTGGGTGGGGAAGCTTTCTTAGCCTTGCAGGTAAGTGCAGTGTTCACAGGCCAGGAGTTGAGACACAATGCTATGTATATCTTTTCCTCAGTCCATAGTCAAAATCAAAGCACATTCCCTTTTCAATCGGGTAAGGCTGTACTATCCTTTCGGAGAAGAGATAGCTTTTAAACACCTAGTATGTGTCTTATTTTATTGTGGGTGTGTGCAAATGGAGCAGAGGGCATGGGAAGGTAGGACGTGTGCTGTGGGAGTAGAAGTGGGGACTTTCTGCCAGAGGGCTTAACTCCCCAAGCTCGCATCAGGGGAATGAAGGTGGCCTATTGCCCTGTCACTGCTAATGGAAGGCCTGGAGGGGCAGAGAAAGCATCTCCTCATTGTGTAAAAGAGGCCTCAACTAGGAAGTGCTTTCTGTTTCTCTCTACACCCTCCATCACTGAAGCTGCCTTTGTTTTCATGACAATAAAGTGCCATATCTCTCATCCCCCCAAATCCATCACTGTAAAAAGAAAGAAAAGAGAAATCATAAAAGCATAAATTAGAATGCCAAAGAACATCTACTATAACAAAAGATGACAAATATAATCAGCTGAAATTAATCCATTAAAACAAAAAGTATATCTTTAGTTTTTTTTTTAAATCTAAATATGTTTTACTCAATATAAACATAAGGAGGCTCAGAAATTAAATTTCAGAATAAATATGAAAATGAAATGAGCATAATTATATCTGTAAAGATTAGCAAAAGGAAGCAGGGGTGTCTGTAGTATTAATAACAAACTAACATTGGAAGCTTTGGAGGCTGGATGATGTGTTTTACATCTAAGTGTATTGTATAGCATTTGTATTGAATGAGTACTCATTCATGAAGAAAAACAGGAACTAGCAGAAACACAAGGAACACTTCAATTCTGCGTAAAACACCAGTTTATAACAGCTAACAATAGACCAGGCATTCTAATCCTTTTCCTTTATGTTTTTACTAAGTTCTCTCCTCTGCCTTTTAACATTCCCACCCCTTCTTCAGGGACTGAAGTTTTCCTTAGCATCTATATTTCATAATAACATAGGTACCTTGCAAGTTCTGAAGTAGAGCAAATAGACTCGCAATTAATCAAATATACTTTATTTCATTTTATAGACACATGAAAAGGAATGGCGTTTTGCCCCCTGGAACAATTCTTCTATCTCCTGTTACTGTTTGGATCTCCCAATGACTTCAAAGAGAAATTTTCTCTGGGAGAAGTGAGCAAGGTTTGTAATATATAAATCTAAGTTTTTAAATGTCAAGGCATAAAGTAACAATGATTCACTTTTTTAAACTAATAAAAAAGGACAACAAAAACTAGCCTAAAAAATCCTTCCATTATTAAAATCTCTTGCTCTTACTGTTAAAAACAAAATCTCACTAAGTTCATACACCAGTAGTGTATGATTTGTACAATTCTATGGTAACTTAACAATTCTGGAGTATTGTAGCAATCTCTCAAAAGCAAGCAACTGAAATGTCATTCATTCTAAAGCAGTGCTGCACTGTTTTCAACATAATCATGGACATATTCCTGCACTGCCCGGTATGGTAGCCACCAGCTTTTTGTGCCTATTGAACAGTTGATTTATTGCAAGTACAACTGAGGAACCAAATGTTTGATTTATTTAGCTAATTTAAATTATTTTAACTAATTTGCATTTTAAAAGCCACATGTGTACATTGGCTGCCACAGCTCTACTCTCGCTTTCACTCTTGCAGTTGGTGATCTGTTGGTAGGTGGGCAGTGAACAGGGGAACTTAGAACTTGTGGTCTGGTGCTGGTGACAACGAACACGAAAGAAATTAACAAAGAAATCTCGAATGAGAATTGATAAGAAGAAAAACATGATACAGATTCATACCTGTATCCCCAAATATTCTTTAGTTGGTTCTCAGTACAATTTTGTTAGAAGAATGCTCCGCTTAAAATAAAAATTAATGGGAAGATGTCATCCAATTAAGAAAACTGGCTCAGAGGACCCTGACTGGAGGGTGAGCAGAGCCATCTGTCTGTTCCATTCTCCCTGCTTCACTTGTGCTGACAATATTCCCACTCTCAAATCAGCTCTACATATTAAAAGTTTTAATTCATTGACCCAAAGCTCAACACTGCTTAACCATGCTAAATAAATGATACTATTCTCGTGCTTTAAGCAGTGTGGCAAGAAAGCACAAAATATGCCATAATTTGTTTAGATATAAGACGTCCAGGCAATCAAAACTGCCAAAAACACACATGGGGACAAATTAAAATTGTGAACATTTTCATGTTTTTGTTAGTTTAGAAATTCACTAATTATTTTTTTTTTCTTCTAATTTCCAGTATTATGCAGTTGTCCTCTGTTTCTTCCTGAACTTCTCTTTCTTCATTGAGCAGTTTTCTGACTTTTCCATCATGCTCTTTGCTGGAAGAGTTGTTTGGATGTGTGTGGGTGAGCAGACATTGCTGTGGCAGGGAAGGGGTCAACTCACTTCTGAAGCAAATCTTGTAGTCCAAGCTTTCAATACACATTTATGAAAAGAAAAATATGTCATTCTATACTTAATCTTGGAGAAGGAAATGGCAACCCACTCCAGTACTCTGGCCTGGAAAATCCCACGGACAGAGGAGCCTGGTAGGCTACAGTCCATGGGGTCGCTAAGAGTCGGACACGACTGAATGACTTCACTCTCATGCATCGAATAAGGAAATGGCAGCCCACTCCAGTGTTCTTGCCTGGAGACTCTCAGGGACGGGTGAACTTGGTGGGCTGCCGTCTATGGGGTCGCACAGAGTCGGACACAACTGAAGCGACTTAGCAGCAGCAGCATACTTAATCTATACATGCTATAGGAATCCTGAATCCTTGAGAATTCCTAAGGAAGCAAGATGCTGGTGCCTAATTATGTAATAAATGCATTAACCAGATGAAACTGATATAAGTAAAAATATATCAATAATTTATTTTAAAAACTAAAATGAATAGCTCTTTCTGGATTAAAACCATAGATCAAGTTGGTAATTCATTGCCTTATTTTATTTGTGAGAAGTACTAGCCAAGAAAATAGTTGGTGCTAGAGAAGACTCTTGAGAATCCCTTGGACAGCAAGAAGAGCAGACCAGTCAATCCTAAGAGAAATCAAACTTCGTTGGAAGCATGGATGATGAAGCTGAAGCTCCATTACTTTGGCCACCTGATACAAAGAGTTGACTCATTGGAAATGACCCTGATGCTGGGAAAGATTGAGGGCAAGAGGAGAAGGAAGTGACAGAGACTGAGATGGTTGTATGGCATCATAGACTCAATGGACATGAATTTGAGCAAACTGCAGGAGATAGTGAAGGACAGGGAAGCCAGGCTGCAGTTCATGGAGTTGCAAAGAGTCAGGCAAGATTGAAGTGACTTAGCATGCATGCACACATGTTGAAATTTATATACAATAAATATATATGTAAAATTTATTTTATATGAAGAAACTTTATCAGTGATGAATGAATTACATGCATTGTTACAATGTGGACGGTATTTGCAAGGAATCACTTATCTCAAGCTTGCAATGTGCTTTGGGGATGTTTAGCTTTTTTTCCTTCTATGAGAAGTTAATATTCAAATAATCTGTAATGAATCTCTAATGTTAAAATTTTGAAATACTTTAATTGAAGGACCAAACATTTGCTGATGCCAGAGTAGTAACATAAAGTTTCATATTTTATAATTATGAGAGTTGAATAAAATCATTTTTCTCCTAATAGTCTTAAGAGGCAGATATTATCCCATTCATATAGAGAAGGAAATTAGCACCTACACATATTTACTAGATTAACTATACCACAGAGATAGCAGACTATAAATACTTTTTAGAGCTAGGACTGTCCTATTCTTTTATGAACCTACAGTACTTAGTTAAGAGACTGACTGACATATTGTAAGTATGCAGTATATGTCTGTTCAGTTGAAATAATGTATTGCAGTTGGGAATAAAAGAACTTTTGGCATTAAAACTCATCTTTCCACTGTATTGTATAACACTTTGCTAAATAAAGGGATAAGTATTTTTGTCACAAAAAATAGGTGTCGGCTGCTTTGCAGATCCCTCTTGCTTAACTTTCTTTAATGTGAAAAAGCATTTTTGATTTAGAATATAGTAAGTATATTCTAAAAGAACTATAAAACCAACTGAAATCAGGGGGTCTAAAGTATTGGAGAATGCAGGAGAGGAATCTTATAAATCTATCACCTGAGGAAATAAAAAGTATATGCCCTAGATTTGGAAACGTCCAGGAAAATAAGGATGAACAAAAAAATAAAAGAGCACAAGGGGAAAATTACAATTAATGAGAAATCAACACATACAGGGCAATTCTCCAGGGCTTTGTTCCAGTGACTATGGAACAGGAGACCTCTGCACTTGAGTGGCTCTCTGTACATGTCAAAATCTTTTGCACCCCTTGAAGTTCTCAGCAGGGTACCTTATTAATAACAAGTGCTGAGTATATTTGGTCATATCTTGATTAATACCATGGAGCTGCAGAAGGTCAGAGTAAACAGCTATACTACTCAAGGGAGTGAAGATATGGCTGAAATTAAGGTAGCCTAAAATTAAACTTAGATCTACATACTTATAATTAAATGCCTATTGTGGGTGAAGCAGTATATTAAATTCTTAAAAAGAAACAATTTGTCAGTTCAGAATTAGTATATCTAAAAATGATGAGGAATATAAGTAAGATGAATATGAACATGTTTGCCAAATTGTAGCATATTAGAGCAATGAACAATCAAGTATATTATGAAGAAGATTAAGATAAATGGATATTTTTGTCATCCATGAGTTACCTTATTAAAGTGTCTATCATACAAGATTATAAAGTCTGAACAATATAAATAATTTCAGGAATTCTATTGGATGATTCACCAGTGTTCATTATTAAAGATAACAGAAAGATAAAAGGTCCATAACCTCACACGTTACTATCAAGGAGGTCAACAGGTATTTTGCAGAAGTATCTTTGATGCATACCAGAATCAACCAAATCAGCTGCACATAATGGGACTGTTAGTTCCAATTCCTATGTTTTTAAGATTCATTTTTAAACCTCATCAGTTCAGTTCAGTTCAGTTGCTCAATCATGTCCGACTCTTTGCGACCCCATGGACTGCAGCACGCCAGGCTTCCCTGTCCATCACCAACTCTTGGAGCTTGCTCAAATTCATGTCCATCGAGTCAGTGATGCTCTCCAACCATCTCATCATCTGTTGTCCCCTTCTCCTCCTGTCTTCAATCTTTCCCAGCATCAGGGTCTGTTCAAATGAGTCAGTTAGTCACATCAGGTAGCCAAAGTATTGCCGTTTTAGCTTCAGCATCAGTCCTTCCAATGAATATTCAGGACTGATTTCCTTTAGGATTGACTGGTTTGATCTCCTTGCAGTCCAAGGAACTCTCAAGAGTCTTCTCCATTCCACTGTTCAAGAGCGTCAATTCTCTGGTGTTCAGCTTTCTTTATAGTCCAACTCTCACATCCATACAAGACTACTGGAAAAACCATAGCCTGATACTCTTGTTCAAAAATCGTATTTTTCTCTATGTCAAAGGGATCAAGGTGGATCTTGGTAATTGTACAACAAGTTCTGTTCTCTGCTTATTTGATAATAATAAAGTTGTAGCCGGCAATTATTGCCCATCTAAGACCATATTTTTCACCACTTCTTCAGCTGTGTATGGTCACGTGTTTGACTTACAAACCAACTTGCATGTTAGATTCAAAATTCCTCCTCTCTGCCTTTTCCAGCATGACATTGGTAAGCATCAGTTGATGACGCTAGAGCTGCCCTTACTGTGGGTCATTGAATAACTTCATAGGGAACACCGTTGGTTGACCTGGAATAGCTAATTTAGCCTATTAAAATAAAATTGTTTTACTTTATTCTTATTGTATCCCATAAGTCAAGGAATTGTTTTTTTAGGTCTTGCTAAAAGCTTACTTTATTATTTTTTTTTTATTAGTTGGAGGCTAATTACTTCACAGCATTTCAGTGGGTTTTGTCATACATTGATATGAATCAGCCATAGATTTACACGTATTCCCCATCCCGATCCCCTCTCCCACCTCCCTCTCCACCCGATTCCTCTGGGTCTTCCCAGTGCACCAGGCCCAAGCACTTGTCTCATGCATCCCACCTGGGCTGGTGATCTGTTTCACCATAGATAATATACATGCTGTTCTTTCGAAACATCCCACCCTCACCTTCTCCCACAGAGTTCAAGTCTGTTCTGTACTTCTGTGTCTCTTTTTCTGTTTTGCATATAGGGTTATCATTACTTTAAATTAATGATTACAATAATATAGTTTTGAGAGTTTAGGCCCAGGTTTCCTTAAATGATCATTTTTGGTTGTTTTATTCATTAAATAAATTTCTATGTGTCCTCATTTTTAAAAAATGAAAAAAAAATTGCTAGAAGCTGTAAATGATGGAAATCAGACTAGAGAGTTTAACTTTGAGGATACAGGGCTAGAATTCAAATGTGCCATGCCTTAGTCACTCAGTCGAGTCCAACTCTGTCACTGGATGGACTGTAGCCCACCAGGATCCTTCTGTCCATGGGGATTCTCCAGGCAGGAATACTAGAGTGGGTTGCCATGCTCTCCTTCAGGTGATCTTCCCAACCCAGGGATCAAATCCATAACTCCCACATTGCAGGTGGATTCTTTTACTGCCTGAGGCAGCAGGGACCCCAAGAATACTGGAGTGGGTAGCCTATCCCTTCTCCAGGGGATCTTCCCTATCCAGCACTTGAACCGGGTTCTCCTGTACTGCAGGCAGATTCTTTACCTGCTGAGCTACCAGGGAAGCCCAAACACAGGTAAAACTGGAAAATAATATACAACTCAGGAAAGCCAACATACAAACAACAAGCTGTATTTAACAAGTAGCAGTTGCATTGAAAAATAAAATCAGAACCAAATAAAAGGTGATATTTCATAGCAAGAATGTGAAATATGGAATCACCAAGGAGAAGAAAGTGAAGTTGGATTAGGATAAGGATGATTCCACTGAGGCCAATAGAATTTTTCATTCCAAATTTAAAATAGAGCTGACATAGCCAAATAATTGTACCTTTGACCCCATCTCCTATTTTTTTTTTTTTTTTTTTTTTAGAGATGCCCAAAGAGAATTTCAAAAGAGAGTGTATTGTTGATCCTGTTCACAGCACCAATTGTCTTGCTGTTCACACTGTTTGCTAAAGCCAGCGTAGGCAAGGTGAGAGCTAAGAAGTTTGAAGGAGATGTGAGGAGGCATAGGAGCTGCAGACATGTTTATGCTCTCCTTGTTGGCATGGCAGCTATAACACAACCTCATTCCTGGCTGAAGCAACATTGTAGGAGAAGCCACAACGTAACCATAATGTAGCCATAACATATCCTCATATACAACATAATTACGATGTTTCTCCAATGTAGCCCCAATGCAGCAGCAGCCAGGGCTTTCATGGTGAAGCTTATATAGGCATACCACACAAAGTAACTCATGACCAAACAGGTATCTCATGACACACATGCCTAGTGCTATAAATGATCTCAGTTGTTAACAGTCATTATTTACAAAATGTGGGAGAGAGAGCTTGACCACAGAATCTTGGCTAATTTGCTCTCTCCCCATGGAGAGGAAGAAGAAATTATGCTATCACACTAAGTAGAGAGGGATGAGAAGGAATTTTTATTAGAAGTGTGATTTAATAGGAGAGGTGAGATACAGTCAAGGCCAATGGCAGAGACCCCATGCAGAAGACAATCACGAGACTCAGTCTGTGCTTCCAAAAAGTCCTGGGCCAAGGCCGTCTGGCCTAAATCCCAAACTTAGTTTAATGGTATGTCTAAAGAATTTAATCTCTTTAATAGTGAAAACTGGACAATTGCATATAGGGTCTTTTATATTTCCTAAAGAGGTGAAATATGACAATGTCTCCAAAGTGAAAATAAAAACCTAATGATCAATTATACACACAAACATACACAAGCATGTGTACAACAAAAAGCAAACAGAAGCCCTTCAATCTCATTCTGTCTTTAGAGAATGTTTTATTTCAGTTAAAGTCAAGGTCAACTAAAATATAAGATCCTGGCAACAAGCAGCTCGTGGCTCAGACAGAAGTTAACTCAATTCAGTTACTTTGGGTTATAGTTATTAGCATTTACATATAAAACTTTCCATACAGATTATATGAGATGTTCCAACTCTAGACCTTAAAACAACTATAGATCATGAAGTTACATCTCCATTAGACTAAAGGTTAAATGGTTTGAAGAAAGGAACAGGATTTCCCATAACACAATGTAATTTTATAATTTAGCTTTAAAAAATCTGTTTTCCAAAACAAAAAAGGAAAAATGAGAGAAAGGAACAACACAATTATTCTATGTCCTCTAACACAGATCTGTACAATGGAGTTCAAAGTCATGTCCAGGGCAAGTTCAATAGCAGAGAAGGCTGCAGTTAATCATTTCAGCTTTACCAGCGTGGCGCACAGTGATTTCGAGCAAGTAAAGGAGAGATTGATGCTACTCAAAATGCTATTACAGCTTTGTGTCATTGTTAATGATGTTCATTAAGAAAAACCCTGATTTATTGATATTTTCCATATATATATATATATATATATATATATATATATATGGTTTCTCAGATGGCACTAGTGGTAAAGAACCCAGCTGCCAATGCATGACATGTAAGAGACATGAGTTTGATCCCTGGGTCAGGAAGATTCCCTTGAAAAGGGCATGGCAACCCACTCCAGTATTCTTGGAGAACCCCATGGACAGAGTAGGTGGGACTGAAGGTGGGCTAGAATCCATCGGGTCACAAAAAGTCAGACACAACTGAAGCGACTTAGCTTGCTTGCATGCATTGGAGAAGGAAATGGCAACCCACTCCAGTATTCTTGCCTGGAAAATCCCAGGGACAGAGGAGCCTGATGGGCTTCCCTCTATGGGGTTGCACAGAGTTGGACATGATTGAGATGACTTAGCAGCAGTATATATATATATATAAACTTATCACTGTCAACTGATGTTATAACTGAGTTTTGTCAAGAGAACACACCTGTCTTAGCAAACACCTTTTTCCAAAAACACAAGAGACAGCTCTACACATGGACTACACCAGTGGTCAATATCAAAATCAGATTGAGTGTATTCTTTGCAGTCATAGATAGAGAAACTCTATACAGACAGCAAAAACAAGACCTGGGGCTGACTGTGACTCAGATCATCAGCTCTTTATTGTAACATTTAGGCTTAAATTGAAGAAAATATGGAAAACGACTAAACCATTCAGGTATGGCTTAAATTGAATTCCTTATGATTATAAGTGGAAATGAAGAATAGACTCAAGGGATTAGATTTGGTAGACAGACTACACGAAGAACTGTGGAAAGAGGTTCTTAACATTTTACAGAAAGTAGCAACCAAAGCCATCCCAAAGATAAAGAACTGTAAGAAGGCAAAGTGGTTGTCTGAGGAGGCTTTATAAATAGCTGAGGAAAGAAGAGAAGAAAAAAGCAAGAGAGAAAGGAAAAGATATACAAAGTGGATGCAGAGTTCCAAAGAAGAGCAAGGAAAGATAAGAAGACCTTCTTAAGTGAACAATGTAAAGAAATAGAGGAAAACAACAGAACGGGAAAGACTAGAGATCTCCTCAGGAAAACTGGAGATATCAAGGGAACATTTCAAGCAAGGATGTGCATAATAAAGGACAGAAACAGTAAAGACATAACAGAGGCAAAAGAGATTAAGAGGTTGTAAGAATACACAGAAGAACATTGCAAAAATGGTCTTAATGACAGGGATAATCATGATGGTGTGGTCACTCACCTAGAGTCAGGAATCCTAGCATGTGAAGTCAAATGGACCTCAGGAAATATTACTACATAAAAAATTAGTGGAGGTAATGGAATTCCAGTGAACCATTTCAAATCCTAAAAGATGATGCTGTAAAAGTGCTGGGCTCAATATATCAGCAAATTTGGAAAATATAGCAGTGACCACAGGACTAGAAAGGTCAGTTTTCTCTCCAATCCCAAAGAAAGCCAGTGTCAAAAATGTTCAAATTACCATAAAATTGCACTCATTTCACATGCTGGTAAGGTTACGCACAAAATCCTTTAAGTCAGGCTTCAGCATTATGTAAACTGAGAATTCCATATATTTAAGCTGAGTTTAGAAAAGGCAGAGGAACCGGAGATTAAGTTGCCAACTTTCCCCGGATCATAAAGAAAGGAAGAGAATTCCAGAAAAGCACCTACTTCTGCTTCATTGACTACAGTAACAACAAACTGTGGAAAACTCTTAGAGATGGGAATGCCAACCACCTTACCTGTCTCCTAAGAACAATTGGAATCTTACATGGAAAAAGTGACTGGTTCAAAACTGGGAAAGCAATATATCAAGGCTGTATATCATCATCCTCTTTACTTAACTTATATGCAGAGTACATCAAGCAAAGTGCTGGGTTGGATGAGTTCACAAGCTGGAGTCAAGATTGCTGGGGGAAATATTAACAACCTCAGATATGCAAATGATGCCACTCTCGTGGCAGAAAGTAAAGAGGAACTTAAGAACCTCTTGATGAAGGTGAAAGAAGAGAACGAAAAAGTTGGTTTAAAACTCAACATTCAGAAAACTAAGATCATGGTATCTGATCCCATCAATAGAAGGCTGAAAAGTGGAAGTAGTGACAGATTTTATTTTCTTGGGCTCCAAAAACACTGTGGACAGTGACTGCAGCCAGGAAATTAAAAGACACTTGCTCTTTGGAAGGAAAGTTATGACAAACCTAGATAGCATATTAAAAAGCAAAGACAACACTTTGTTGACAAAGGTTCATATTGTCAAAGTTATGGCTTTCCCAGTAGTCATGAAGAGACATGAGAATGGGACCATAAAGAATGCTGAGCCCCAATACAGTATACTAAAGCATATATATGGAATTTTAAAAGATGGTAACGATAACCCTGTATGCGAGACAGCAAGAGAGACACAGATATATCGAACAGTCTTTTGGACTCCGTGGGAGAGGGGGAGGGTGGGATGATATGGGAGAATGGCATTGAAACATGTAAATTATCATATGTGAAATGAATTGCCAGTCCAGGTTCGATGCATGATATAGGATGCTCGGGGTTGGTGCACTGGGATGACCCAGAGGGATGGGATATGGAGAGAGGTGGGAGGGGGGTTCAGGATGGGGAAAACATGTACACCCATGTGGATTCAAGTCAATGTACAGCAAAACCAATACAATGTTGTAAAGTAAAATAAATTAATTAATTAATTTTAAAAAATTAAAAAATAAAAGGAATGCTGAGCCCCAAGTAATTGATATTTTCAAATGATGGTACAGGAGAAGACTCTTGAGAGTTCCTTGGACAGCAAGGAAATCAAATCAGTCAATTCTAAAGGAAATCAACCCTGAATATTCATTGGAAGGACTGATGCTGAAGCCGAAGCACCAGTCCTCTGGCCACCTGATGAGAAGAGCTGACTCATTGGAAAAGCCCCTGATGTTGGGAAAGATTAAAAGCAAAAGGAGAAGAGGGTGGCCAAAGATGATATGGTTAGATGGCATCATAGATTCAATGGACATGAGTTTGAGCAAACTCTAAGAGACAGTGAAGAATAGGGAAGCGTGGCATTCTGCAGTCCATGGGGTTGCAAGGAGTTAGACATGACTTAGAACTCAAAAATAACAGCAAGCCTTGAAATAGCACAAAAATATTCTCCTTATTGCTACACAGAAAATATCCATTAATTTTAAAATGTATGCATAGAGGACAAAGAAGTGTGTTTAAAATAATTATCTTTATAATTTAAGAAACTTTGGGAAAAAAAAAAGTTGGGATTTTTTTTTTTTCCATATAACTTTTCCTTGTGGATCTTATATTTGTGAATGTTTACTTTAGGGTATTTTTTGTATATGAAAACTCATTCATGTTAATAATCTTGGAATAGACTATTGAATAAAACCACCTTATCCAGAAAGTTGATTTCGTGAGAACAGAGACATTCAGTGATGAATGATTTGTTAGAAATAATAAAGCACCATAGATGGGGTATGGGGAATCTCGGGTGGTGCTAGTGTTAAAGAATCTGCCCACCAATGCAGGTAGACTTAAGAGATGTGAGTTCAGTCCCTGCCTTGGGAAGATCCCCTGGAGGAGGGCACTGCAACCCACTCCAGGATTCTTGCCTGGTAAATCCCATGGACAAAGGTGACTGGTGGGCTATGGTCCCCAGGATAGGAAAGAGTTGGACACGACTGAAGTGACTTAGCACACACACATAAACATAGCAGAAGCAGAAGATGTTAAGAAGAGGTGGCAAGAATACACAGAAGAACTGTACAAAAAAGACTTTCATGACCCAGATAACCACGATGGTGCAATCACTCATCTAGAGCCAGACATCCTAGAATGCAAAGTCAAGTGGGCCTTAGAATAACTACAAACAAAGCTAGTGGAGGTGATGGAATTCCAGTTGAGCTATTCCAAATCCTAAAAGGAGATTCTGAGAAAGTACTACACTCAACATGTCAGCAAATTTGGAAAACAGCAGTGATCACAGGACTGGAAAAGCTCAGTTGTCATTCCAATCGCAAACAAAGGCAATGCCAAAGAATGCTCAAGCTACCGCACAATTGCACTCATCTCACATGCTAGTAAAGTAATTTTAGCTCAAAATTCTCCAAGCCAGGCTTCAATAGTATGTGAACCGTGAACTTCCAGATGTGCAAGAAAAAACAGAGAAACCAGAGATCAAATTGCCAACATCCTTTGGATCACTGAAAAAGCGAGAGAGTTCCAGAAAAACATCTACTTCTGCTTTATTGACTACACCAAAGCCTTTGACTGTATGGATCACAATAAACTGTGGAAAATTCTTAAAGAGATGGGAATATCAGACCACCTTACTTGCCTCCTGAGTACTCTGTATGGAGGTCAAGAAGCAACAGTTAGAACCAGACATGGAACAACAGACTGGTTCCAAATCAGGAAAGGAGTACATCAAGGCTGTATATTGTTACCCTGCTTATTTAACTTGTATGCAGAATGCATCATGAGAAATGCTGGGCTGGATGAAGCACAAGCTAGAATCAAGATTGCCAGAAGAAATATCATTAACCTCAGATATGCAGATGACACCACCCTTATGGCAGAAAGAACAAGAACTAAAGCACCTCTTGATGAAGGTGAAAAAAGAGAGTGAAAAAGTTGGCTTAAAACTCAACATTCAGAAAACTAAGATCCTGGCATCCAATCCCATCACTTCATGGCAAATAGATGGGGAAACATTGGAAATAGAAATTTTTTAAAAATATGAGTTTTCTAGTAACATTTACAATTTATTTTCTATTATTTTGAGACTAGAGGCCCACCAGAATGCTCAGGTTTTAAATTTAGAAAACAGCCACAATCTGGGTAGCAGCAAAGAATTAAATCAAGACCATGATCATACCCCATGTACTGTGATTGGTTAGTTGATTAAAAATAATAAAATAGCAGCAATTCTACTCACTTGACATAAACTGGTGAGACTTTTCAGGTTGTGATGCATCAAGAGAAAGAATTTACTATTAGAGAGGGGATGAAGGAAAAAGAGAAGAAAGAGAAGAGGAGAGGAAATGACAGAAGGGAGAACTGGAGTTCAGAAAATCATGGAGGAGTTTACAACTGGTGACATCTCCAATGACGGGTAGAAATTGTGCCATAATCAGCTGCTGTGGCAGTTGTTGAAAGTGTCCATAAAAAGAGAGATTTATCTGACCATGATCCTGCCAAGGTAGGAAGCTGGTGCTTAGCAAGGGGAGGTGCTGAAGACTCTCTCGAACAAATATAAATGTACACACAAATATAAATGTACCTAATCATTTCCAGACATAACTGAGAATTAGAAGAAAAAGTAACATAACCCAAGATCACAATCTAGATATGTCAAAACACAATTCTTATGAACAATTTTTTAAATTGGACTGTGCAGATAATTCTAATAGCAGTCTACAGATCTGAATTTGGAAAATATATTTCAGAGAGTAGAATAATGAGAAAAATAAGAAAAAATATGAGAAGGAGGAGGAAGTAAAGAGAAGAAAAAGGCAGAGTTGATTAGGGCAGAGGAAAGGGGAGCCCGAAGGGGGAGAAGAGAGAGGAAAAGGGGAGAACAATAAATTTAAAAAATAAATTGCTCTTGACAGCATTAAATATTCTAACATTCTAACTCCCTTGTGTTCGGGAAATTCAGTTATTGAGATGGATGAGTCATCAGTGCTGCTAGATGATTAAAGTTTCCTATGGAAAACAGTAAACCCAAATACAAATGGAAATTTTAGTTTCCTCAAGAAATATGACTCACGCTGGTATCAGCTATTGCAACATAGTGTTAGAGTACCACCTGGGGTTTTATTCAGTAAGCTTTTTGAACATCTGATGTAGTTGTCATTTGATTTTTGGGTGGGATTCTATAAGCAAAAGTAGGGGAATAACACTGCTTTCAAGCAAGTTAAGGGGTAAAACCAAGACCAGTGGTTTGAATGTTAAGAAATAAATTGACTCCTAAGTCAGATCTAGAGTCTAAAAACCTAGCTGAAGTAGAAACCTATTCAAAGAAAGATTGTGACAATTTGAAGAGGTATGGTTGACAAAGCAGCCAAAGAAAAGGAGTCACTGAAATATTCACTGGCAGTGACTTACAGAAACTGTGCTGGGGAGATGATATCCATAAGACCAAAGGCAAGGTTGTGTAGGGAAACTGCAGATGTGAAAATTGAAGGCAACTTTTAGCCTAAGTTTTTATTTAGATCCCACTGCTGGGCTCCTTGATCACTGATCACTAAACAGTATCCTGGCAATTTACTTTCCATGCAGTTTCTCATCTAAGAAAAATTGAGTTAAGATAGTGTGAATTTTGTCCGACAATGTTTTTTCGGATATTTTTCATTTAAACTTAATCACTGGAGATTCTGGTTCTTTTCTGTTAGCTCATGCCAGCTGCAGACTAAAATTCATACCCACCTTAACAGCGATATATCCACTGATCCTTTTGAACTTTTTTTAAAAGTGCATAGTAGGTTCTTTTCAGGAAAGGAGTTGGTTACATTGACCAGCTTGACAACAAAGGGCCAGAGTCTGTGTGACCTCTTTCTAATAATATTCACTAGAGGGTGGAATACAGGATAAAGTAATTCTGTTGAATGGTGCTCAAAATAGCTGTTTTGGTGTTTTTTTTTTTTTTTTCCTTTTTTTTCTTCTTTTTCTGAAGTACTAAGAGAATGTCAATAGTAGTCAATCTTATCTATGGCACAGTACCTCTGCATAGATATTGAAAGTGATCCTTCTTTCACTTCCCTTAAAGAAATACTATAAACATTTGTTGAAAGCTTTGTAAATCCATCAGACATTTACAAAAGAGCTGGAATTGCAGGGATTGTTAAGGCTGAGGGCTACATCCCCTCAGTCTAGTAGAGTGAACAGACTTGAAAAGTAGAAATAGCAACAGAGTGTGATTGTTGATACCAGGAAAGAATATACACATGTGCTAAATTGCTTTAGTCATGTATGACTCTTTGTGACCCTATGTACAATATAGCCTGCCAGGCTCCTCTGCCCATGGGTTTCTCCAGGCGAGAATACTGGAGTGGGTTGCCACACCTTTCTCCAAGGGCTCTTCCCAGCCCAGGGTTCAAACCCTCATCTCTTACGTCTCCTGCAGGGCAGGTTGTTCCTTTATCACTGGCGCCACCTGGGAAGCCCAGAAAAGGATATGAAAGTGAAAAGTGAAAGTGTTAGTGGCTCAGTCCTGTCTGACTCTTTGCGACTCCGTGAACTGTAGCCCACTAGGCTACTCTGTGCAGGCAAGAATACTGGAGTGGGTTGCCATTCCCTTCTCCAGGGTGTCTTACTGACACAGGAATCCAACCCAGGTCTTACATTGCAGACAGAAAGGAATATATGGGTTGACAAATCAACTTTTCAGTGGCAAAGACTAGAATTAAGAAAGTTCTGGTGTCAAGGTTTACCTTTCTAAAAGTTCCTAGTCAAGAAAAATCAATGTTAGCATAAATCTTATATTTATAGATGTTTTGTGTATTTAATACTTTCATAGTTCATTGTTATCCTGGAAGATATTACATGTGTAAATATTTTCCCAATGGCACTGGTAGGTACAACTAAAGACTCAAATAATTAAAGAAATTGAATTAAATTTATATCTTGTGTGGTTAGCCAGATTTTCCAAACAGAAGTTTAAATTTATGTTTATTTATATAAGGCTAAGCATGCATAACAAAGTTTTGAGGCAATTAAATCTTCATGAAACCTAATTTCCTAAATTCCTGTAATGTCAACTGTTTTCACCATCAAATGGTTTGGTTTCCTCTTCTTCAGAGAAAAAGATCCTATGCCAGTAAATAGGATATGCAGGATGTGACAAAGGAAATTTTACTCCTATAAAGTTGTATCAATTCTGGATCTAATAGAAAATTTTACTCATACATAAAACAATAATTTTAACAGCATAGATAGTTGCCTGGAAAGAATATGATTTTCGATTTTAATCTGTAATTTCAAAGAGGTTTTTATTTATCTATTTATTTATTATGAACTCTGAAAAGAATGCAAGAGTATACCACCTACCACAAAGCAAATATAAAGGAAACCCCTTGCTGACAAAGCAACCTTTATCCTTCATATTTTATCTGTGGCCTAGAGGAGACTTAACAGGCAAAATGTCACTGCAGATCAAATGTCTCCTTTCTAAAGCTCATTTTATTATATCTTAATTTAAAACATAAATTAATGTCCTTAAACATAATAAAGTTAACAGGTAAATCAGATAGGGGGAAAAAAAAAAACAAAAAACACTTCCAAACTCTGTTAATTCTTTGTCACTTTTCAGGGAGATAATGCAAAAAGATCAATGGGATTTAATGAGAAAAACATTAAACTTAATATATGCAAGGTATGCCTCATCCCACTTTGTACATATTTGTACTTAATTTTCATAGAGAAGGACTTGCATTTATATCTCTACTCAGAAGCAGACTCTGGTTAAAAATATCATCTTTATTAAATCTGATTTACCCATCAAACAAACAAGTACATTTCAAAGAAGTATCCCCACCTTGCAGGGCTCCAGTGAAGGAAATAATAAAGTGAAATATGAAAATAAAAGATTGTTCTTTGAGAGGAAGAGGTCTAATTAAAAGGAGGCCCTAACAACTCCATGGATTAATTGGGAGCCAACTGAGATAATTGGACCTATGGGACCATGATCACACCCATCATAAACTGCTTTTTTCACAAGTATAGGTTAAGTGCTTGATGTTTTAATTGGGTGTAGCACTATAATGAAAGAAGAGATAATATAGAAAAAATAACATTTAGAAAGTGGTCTCCTGATGTTCTTTGGCATCATTAATAGCTATATTTTTTTCTAAGTTGCAATTCTCTACGTTTCATGGAACCACTTTCATAACAGTGTGGTTACAAGTCTATCAACCAAAATATACTTATGCTATTAAAAGCTGACCTACAGACCACATGCAGTTGCTTTGCAATTAGAAATTCAGCAAGATCACATCACCCTGTGACTGAAGTTAAAATGTGCTGCTTTTTTAAAAGATGATATCCTTAAGTGCTCACTGCAACAAACACTGACTTTCAATTAGATGATCTTCCAGGAAACAGAATCACAGAACTTTAAAACCTCAAGCAGTGTTATTAATCTGTTATTTGGTCAAACTACCTCTTTTTACAGTTGAAAGCATGAGGAAAAGTGGTGAAAGTTCTAGAAAAAGTCTAGGTCTTTATTGGGGCCCTAAGAAAGGCAATCCCAAAGAATGCTCAAACTACCGCACAATTGCACTCATCTCACATGCTAGTAAAGTAATGCTCAAAATTCTCCAAGCCAGGCTTCAGCGATACATGAACCGTGAATTTCCAGATGTTCAAGCTGGATTTAGAAAAGGCAGAGGAACCAGAAATCAAATTGCCAATATCCGCTGGATCATCGAAAAAGCAAGAGAGTTCCAGAAAAACATCTATTTCTGCTTTATTGACTATGCCAAAGCCTTCAACTGTGTGGATCACAATAAACTGTGGAAAATTCTGAAAAAGATGGGAATACCAGACCTCCTGACCTGCCTTCCTGTATGCAGGTCAGAAAGCAACAGTTAGAACTGGACATGGAACAACAGACTGGTTCCAAATAGGAAAAGGAGTACGTCAAGGCTGTATATTGTCATCCTTCTTATTTAACTTATATGCAGAGTACATAAGGAGAAACGCTGGGCTGGAAGAAGCACAAGTTGGAATCAAGATTGCCTGGAGAAATATCAATAACCTCAGATATGCAGATGACACCACCCTTATGGCAGAAAGTGAAGAGGAACTAAAAAGCCTCTTGATGGAAGTGAAAGAGGAGAGTGAAAAAGTTGGCTTAAAGCTCAACATTTAGAAAGCTAAAATCATGGCATCTGGTCCCATCACCTCATGAGAAATAGATGGGGAGACAGTGGAAACAGTATCAGACTTTATTTTGGGGGCTCCAAAATCACTGTGGATGGTGACTGCAGCCAAAGACACTTACTCCTTGGAAGGAAAGTTATGACCAACTTAGATAGCATATTAAAAAGCAGAGACATCAGGGCTGGTGCACTGGGAAGTCCCAGAGGGATCAGGTGGAGAGGGAGGTGGGAGGGGGGATCGGGATGGGGAATACATGTAAATCCATGGCTGATTCATGTCAATGTATGGCAAAAACCACTACAATATTGTAAAGCAATTAGCCTCCAACTAATAAAAATAAATGGGAAAAAAAAAAGAAAAGCAGAGACATTACTTTGCCAACAAAGGTCCGTCTGGTCAAGGCTATGGTTTATCCAGTGGTCCTGTATGGATGTGAGAGTTGGACTCTGAAGAAAGCTGAGTGCCAAAAAATTGATGCTTTTGAACTGTGGTGTTGGAGAAGACTCTTGAGAGACCCTTGGACTGCAAGGAGATCCAACCAGTCCATCCTAAAGGAGATCGGTCCTGGGTGTTCATTGCAAGGACTGATGCTGAAGCTGAAACTCCAGTACTTTGGCCACCTCATGCGAAGAGTTGACTCATTGGAAAAGACTCTGATGCTGGGAGGGACTGGAGGCAGGAGGAGAAGGGGACAACAAAGGATGAGATGGCTGGATGGCATCACCGACTTAATGGGCATGAGTTTTAGTAAGCTCTGGGAGTTGGTGATGGACAGGGAGGCCTGGCGTGCTGCGATTCATGGGGTCGCAAGGAGTCGAACACGACTGAGTGACTGAACTGAACTGAACTGAACTGAAGAGGTATAAGGGATAATTTGGTGGCTGGAGGGTATTTCTTTCTGAAAATAAATGACTGAGAAATCAGTACTCATTTAGATACATCTCAAGACCTTGTGAGTGTATGTTTTAAAAGCAAATCTTTATTAAGTGAAATTGGAGGTGGTAAATTGAGAATCATTCCACCCGCACTAGGAAATGAGATTGCTTGTACTGTTCAATAGTGAAAAGTTATCCAATTTTGTTAAATGAAGCAGCAGAAACAATATTTAATACTTACAATAGACAGAAAAAGTATTACTCATATCCCCTAAGTAAACATGTAAGTCAGCTTAAAGAACTGGAGGATCTTCTGCTTTAAGCTTTAGAATCTTTAGCTTTAGGCAGTGTGACCAAGCATCTTTGATCAAGCTGCCATCTCTCAAGAAGACTAATTTATAATGGTGTTTTATTATTTTCCTTTCTCTATATGCTTTGATCCTAGGAGGCTATAGAGTCAATAGTATAGAGAGTCTCAACAGAACCCTCCTGCCTTCTGTCTTCTTGCTGGATTCAGTCAAGGGGACATCAGTAGAAGAAGGACAGTAAGCAAAAAAACAAGTCTGGGTATATATTCCCAGGGATCTCTCATCAAAAGACTGCCTTTCAGTCACCATGTCCCTCCAGCTTCTGCAGAGTCTCTCGTTATAACAATATCTCTACCCCATCTTGACAAATTTTCCTTCTTTGTACCTTCAGGCATAAATCTACACTTTACCCCCTTAAGTCTCTTACACTCTAAAGCCAAAGAAACTTTTCAAAAATAAAAGTATGGCCATTGATAAATCCAAAATTCTTTACCTGAATCATGAAACACAGTAGGTTCAGGCTGCCACCCTGCCACCGGCTTCACCTGAATTACCTCCTAATTAACTTTTGTGTAAAAGTCCTCAGTCATGTCCGACTCTTTGCAACCTCATGGACTATACAGTCCATTAAATTCTCCAGGCCAAAAAAAAGTGGGTGGCCTTTCCCTTCTCCAGGGGATCTTTCTAACCCAGGGATTGAACCCAGGTCTCCAGCATTGCAGGCAGATTCTTTACAAGCTTAGTCACAAAGGAAGTCCACTTAACTTTTAGTACCACCCTAAATGTCACTTTCTATCTAGGTTTGCTTCTCTACTGTATTCCTATATGTCTTCATAGCAATCATCGGAGGTTTCATTATTTGTTCAACTTAGCTTTTGGTTTACAGGAGAATATGAAACATTTTCTTCTTCCTTTCTCTCTTCATCCCTTCATTCCATCCTTCCTCCCCTCCTTCCTGTCTTCAGTCTTTATTATTCAGTCTTTCTGATTTTCAGTTTGTTTTTTCATAAATATTTATCTCCTGGATATTACATTTTGACATGGAAGGTGGATATTAAGCCATTAACTGTAATGCCAATCACTTAATTATAATGATGGTAAGTGATAGAAGGAAAAGATTCAAGGTCATATACCATCTTCATTGCATCAACACCAGAACCAGCAACAGAAACTAACAGATAATAGACCTGCAATAAGCAAAGAGAGAGTATACAGTTTTGATAAAAACAAATACAGAAACAAACAAACAAAAACCCTATTGATTGTGCTGTCCATTTTAACTGGATTCGGATTTTTGTTGTTGTTCAGTCGCTCAGTCATGTCTGACTCACTGTGATCCCTTGGAGTGCAGCACTCCAGGCTTCCCTGTGTCACCATCTCCCAGAGCTTGCTCAAACTCATGTCCATTGAGTTGGTGATGCCATCCAACCATCTCATCCTCTGCCATCCCCCTTTCCTTCTGCCCTCGATCTTTCTCAGCACCAGGGTCTTTTCCAGTGAGTCAGTTCTTCGCATCTGGTGGCCAAAGTATTGGAGTTTCAGCTTCAGCATCAGTCCCTCAAGTAAATATTCAAGATTGATTTCCTTTAGAATTGACTGGTTTGATGTCCTTGTAGTTTAAGGGACTCTAAAGAGTCTTCTCCTGCACCACAGCTCAAAAACATCAATTCTTCAGCATTCAGCCTTCTTTATTACCCAAATTTCACATCCATACACAACTACTAGAAAAACCACAGCTTTGACTAGATGGACTTTTGTCAGCAAAGTAATGTCTCTGCTTTTTAATATTCTGTGTAGGTTTGTCATAGCTTTTCTTCCAAGAGGCAAGCATTAATTCATGGTGGCAGTCACCATCTGCAGCAATTTTGGAGCCCCCCAAATAAAGTCTATTGGAGCCCCCAAAATAAAGTCTACCACTGTTTCCACTGTTTACCCATTGATTTGCCATAAAGTGATAGGACTGGATGCCATAACAGTTTTTTGAATGTTGAGTTTTAAGCCAGCTTTTTCACTCTCCTCTTTCACCTTCATCAAGAGGCTCATTAGTTCCTCTTAGGTTTCTACATAAGGGTGGTGTCATTTGCATATCTGAGGTTATCAATATTGCTCCTGGCAATCTCCTTATTGCAAAATTGAGACTTAAATTGAAGAAAGCAGGTAAACCACTAAGCCATTCAGGTGTGACCTAAATCAAATCCCTTATGATTATACAGTGGAAATGACAAATACATTCGAAGGCTTAGATCTGATCCACAGAGTGCAAGAAGAACTATGGACAGAGGTTTGTAACATTGTACAGGAGATGTTGATAAAATTCATCCCCAAGAAAAATAGATGCAAAAAGGCAAAATGGTTGTCTAAGGAGGTCTTCCAAAAGCTGAGAAAAGCTGAGAAAGGAAGAGAAGTGAAAGGCAAAGGAGGAAAGGAAAGATATACTCATCTGAATGCAGAGTTCCAAATAGCAAAGGGAGATAAGAAAACCTTAAGTGAACAAAGCAAAGAAATAGAGGAGAATAATAGAATAGGAAGGACTAGAGAACACTTCACGAAAATCAGAAATACCAAGGGAACATGTCATGCAAAGATAGGCACAATGAAACTGAAAAGGTATGGGCCTAACAGAAGCAGATGATATTAAGAAGAGGTGGCAAGAATACACAGAAGAACTGTACAAAAAAGATCTTAATAGCCCCGATAACTATGGTGGTGTGATCACTCACCTAGAGCCAGACATCTTTGAGTGTGAAGTCAAGTGGGCTTTAGGAAGCATCACTATGAACAAATCTAGTGGAGGTGATGGAATTCCAGCTGAGCTACATCAAATCCCAAAAGATGATGCTGTTAAATTGCTGCACTCAATTCACCAGCAAACTTGGAAAACTCAGCAGTGACCACAGGACTGGAAAAGGTCAGTTTTCATTCCAATCCTAAAGAAGGGCCATGCCCAAGAATGTTCAAACAACCTCACAGCTATACTCATTACACATACTAGCAAAGTAATGCTCAAAATTCTCCAAGCTAGGCTTTAAGAGTATTCTAATTTTTATTACCTATGGCCACTAGGCAAATTTATCTACTTTCCTAATTCTCAGTTTCCTAATTACAAGTCTGGCTTACAAAATTTTTCCTCTGGCATTACCCTAATTGTTAAATGAGAAAAAGTTACATAAATCACTGAGAAGAGAATCTGATAGACAGGCAGAGTTAGTATTCTGGTAGTAATTCTAGAAAAGCAAAGACTAATATCTTGGACTATGTATATAGATTTGTATGAAAAGAAAGAGCAATAAATTCAAAAATATTCCATGTTTTTCTATTTTTAGCAGACTGTCACAATTTAAATTAACCATAATTAAAACCTCAAAAAAAAATGAAACAATTGTACAGGGAACTATAATTCAATATACTGTGATAAAACATGATGGAAAAGAACATTCACACACACACACACACACACAAACACACACTGTAGATATAATGGTCATTTGAGTTAAATTCACCCATTCCAGTCCATTTTAGTTCGCTGATTCCTAAATGTCAATGTTTACTCTTGCCATTTCCTATTTGACTACTTCCATTTTGCCTTGGTTCATGGACCTAACATTCCAGGTTCCCATGCAATATTGCTCTTTACAGCATCAGAAGCAAGCTTCCGTCACCAGTCACATCCACAACTGGGCGTTGCTTTTGCTTTGGCTCCATGTCTTCATTCTTTCTGGAGTTATCCATCCACTGATCTCCAGTAGCATATTGGGCACCTAGAGACCTGGGAAGTTCATCTTTTTCAGTGGTCTGTATTCTTGTCTTTTCATACTGTTCATGATTCTCAAGGCAAGAATACTGAGGTGGTTTGCCACTTCAAGGAGAGTAGAAAGGAGAGATAAGAAAGCTTTCCTCAGTGATCAGTGCAAACAAATAGAGAAAAACAATAGAATGGGAAAGACTAGATATTTTTCCAGAAAATTAGAGGTACCAAGAGAACATTTCATGCAAAAATGGGCTCAATAAGAGGCAGAAATAACAGAAGCAGAAGATATTAAGAAGAGGTGGCAGGGATACACAGAAAAACTATACAAAAAGATCTTCATGACACAGATCATCAAGATGGTGTGATCACTCACCTAGAGCCAGATATCCTGGAATGTGAAGTCAAGTGGACCTTAGAGAGCATCATTACGAACAAAGCTAGTGGAGGTGATGGAATTCCAGTTGAGCTATTTCAAATCCTAAAAGGTGATGCTATGAAAGCATTGCACTCAACACGCCAGAAAATTTGGAAAACTCAGCCATGGCTATGGGGCTAAAAAAGGTCAGTTTTTATTCCAATCCCAAATAAAGGCAATGCCAAAGAATTCTCAAACTACCACACAATTGTACTAATCTCACATGCTAGTAAAGTAATGCTCAAAATTCTCCAAGCCAGGCTTCAACAATACGTGAACTGTGAAGTTCCAGGTGTTCAAGCTGGTTTTAGAAAAGGCAGAGGAACCAGAGATTAAATTGCCAACATCCTTTGGATCATTAAAAAAGCAAGAGAGTTCCAGAAAACATCTGTTTCTGCTTTATTGAATATGCCAAGGCTTTCACTATGTGGATCACATAAACTGTGGAAAATTCTTCAAGAGATGGGAATACCACACCACTTGACCTGCCTCTTGAGAAATCTGAATGAAAGTCAAGAAGAAACAGTTAAAACTGGACATGGAACAACAGACTGGTTCCAAATAGGAAAAGGAGCATGTCAAGGCTGTATATTGTCACCATGTTTATTGAAGTTACATGCAGAGTACATCAGGAGAAATGCTGGGCTGGAAGAAGCACAGCTGGAATCAAGATTGCTGAGAGAAATATCAATAACCTCAGATATGCAGATGACACCACCCTTATGGCAGAAAGTGAAGAAGAACTAAAGAACCTCTTGATGAAATTGAAAAAGGAGAGTGAAACAGTTGGCTTAAAGCTCAACATTCAGAAAACAAAGATCATGGCATCTGGTCCCATCACTTCATGGCAGATAGATGGAGAAACAGTGGAAACAGTGACAGACTTTAATTTTGGGGGGTCCAAAATCACTGCATATGGTGACAGCAGCCATGAAATTAAAAGATGGTTACTCCTTGGAAGGAAAGTTATGACCAACCTAGACAGGATATTAAAAAACAGAGACATTACTTTGCCAACAAAGGTCCGTCTAGTCAAGGCGATGGTTTTTCCAGTGGTCATGTATGGATGTGAGAGTTGGACTGTAAAGAAAGCTGAGTGCCAGAGAATTGATGCTTTTGAACTGTGGTGTTGGAGAAGACTCTTGAGAGTCCCTTGGACTGCAAGGAGATCCAACCAGTCCATCCTAAAGGAGATCAGTCCTGAATATTCATTGGAAGGGCTGATGTTGAAGCTGAAACCCCAATACTTTGGTCACCTGATGTGAAGAGCTGACTCATTTGAAAAGACCCTGATACTGGGAAAAATTGAAGCTGGGAGTAGAAGGGGATGACAGAGAATGAGATGATTGGATGGCATCACCACCTCAATGGGCATGAGTTTGAGTAAACTCTGGAAGTTGGTGATGGACAGGGAGGCCTGGCCGTGCTGCAGTCCATGGGGTTGCAGAGTTGGACACAACTGAGTGACTGAACTGAACTGATATATATATATATATACCCAAATATAACTCTCTCTCTATATATATATATATATATATACACACATATATATATATATACACACACACACATATATATGAAAGTGAAAGTCACTCAACCCTGTCTGACCCTTTGTGATTCCATGGACTATACAGTCCATGGAATTCTCCAGGCCAGAATACTACAGTGGGTAGCCTTTCCCTTCTCCAGGGGATCTTCCCAACCCAAGGGATTGAACCCATTTCTCCCGCTTTGCAGGCAGATTCTTTACCAGTTGAGCTATGGGCTTCCCTTGTACATGTATACATATATAATATAAATCAATCACTTTGCTGTACAGAAAAAATTAACACAACATTATAGATCAACCATGCTTCAATAAAAAGGAATTATATGCTAACTTGTTTGTATTTTCTATGAATGAAATCTATATTTCAATATAATTATTGTGATATAATTAACAGATTTCAATTAAAATGTTTTTGTCATTAAAAAACATGGAACAAGTGAATTTTTAGAGCAAGACATAAGGTAGCCAACATTGTGACATAAGGAACTAGGAAAAGTAGTATATTCATTTCAGAAATATAGCTTTATGTGTAAGAAGCCACCTGGCAATGCAATAAAACAGCTTTATTAATACAGGATCTTTTGTGCATAAATATGATTAGATCTGTTCTAGCTATCATCCTCCTTGCCTCAAGAAAGCTGCAATAGAAGAAATCACAGTTCTATACTTTCCTGAAATCCCCATCCTTTGTGGGCCTCTGATGAGGGTTCATTTGTATTTCGGAATGAAGTCATATTTTATTTTTTCAGTGCCATGTCTTGTTTACATGCAAGTCTTCAATTTCTAACTTATTCTTCCTTCATTTATAAAATCATTTTGGGAAGTTTTTCTATGTGTGGTAAACTGCAAGCAAATAAAAGATGTATATTATTTTATATTATAGACTGGATTCACACAAAATTTCCCTGAAAAAAATTACCCCATCAGAAATATTTTTGTCTTTTAATTGTCTCTATTTATATAACATAAATTAAGATATGAATGACTTATAACATGTTGTTAATCTTGATTTATATAATGTTATTTATAAATTTTCACAAAAGAACAGTTTTCATAGGTATATAGAACATTTTAATCTAATAAGAATAAAATCATGAAAATGTCAACGTTAGTTTTGTCAAATTAGAAATACTATGTTTTTATGGTTTACTCTCAGCCAACAAAGGTCTGTCTAGTCAAGGCTATGGTTTTTCCAGTGGTCACGTATGAATGTGAGAGTTGGACTGTGAAGAAAGCTGAGCACCCAAGAATTGATGCTTTTGAACTGTGGTGTTGGAGAAGACTCTTGAGAGTCCCTTGGACTGCGAGGAGATCCAACCAGTCCATCCTGAAGGAGATCAGTCCTGGGTGTTCATTGCAAGGACTGATGCTGAAGCTCAAACTCCAATACTTTGGCCACCTCATGCAAAGAGTTAACTCATTGGAAAAGACCCTGATGCTGGGAGGGATTGGGGGCAGGAGGAGAAGGGGACGACAGAGGATGAGATGTCTGGATGGCATCACCGACTCAATGGGCATGAGTTTGAGTAAACTCCAGGAATTGGTGATGGACAGGGAGGCCTGGTGTGCTGCGATTCACGGGGTCGCAAAGAGTCGGACACGACTGAGTGACTGAACCGATCTCAGTACTATAAAGCATACCAATACCATAGGACTATCAATATTTGTACCTGCATATAGTCATTTCTCCACTATCTATGCATAGATTCATTCTGTTTGGTGCAAAGTAAGTCAGAAAAAAATTTTCACAAAAATAGTTTCCATCATTTAAATTTAGCTGAATATAAAAGAATGCCAGCAAACCTCTTAAGTTTAGCTTGATTAGACATGAACTAAATATATAATTTGTAGATTTTCACTTTTGTGGTAATATGAACTGTCCATTGAGTCACATGGCTGATTTGAAGTGACCCAGCCAGTGTGTCATCCATATATGACTATACCCATCACATCAAATATAAAAGCAGAAGAAAATAACATACTTAGCCATATTACTTTGTGCTTTCCAAAAAGACTTTCTTCAGTGTTGGAAATGTTCTATAGCTGTGCTCTCCAAAATGATACCCTCTAGCCACATGTGGCTATTGATCACTTGAAATGTACCTATTGTGACTAAGGAACTGGATGTTTTATTGCATTGAATTTTAATCAATTTAAACTACATAGTTAAATATAGCTAATAGCTACCATATTGGATGCCAGAGGATGGTCTGAATAATTGCTATTTTACTTAATTCTGCAATTTCTTAAATTAACATTTTCATCTAGAAACAAGACAAATATCTCCTAAATATATTCATAATAATCTGCTTCAAGGTACAGAATATGACTCTTCCTGAGTCTCTTTAGTTATACTCATGAGAGATTAAAGATCACAGAAGACAGACTTGCTATTATGAGAGGCCATGTCTGACTCATCCAATCTTTACCTAGGGGAATAAAGAGCCACCTTGCAAACCTCATGTGATTGCACCGTCCCTACGTGAATCACCGTCTGCTTCTGTGATGAGAGGAAGAAAGCAACTCCTAAACAGATGGTGTATTGCTGTGCAGAAGAAAGGGTGGAGGGTGGAGGGAGGATGATGGAATCGACATTTTTTTTTCCCTCTCATCTACTGGATACTAGATTTTTACTCTAGGAGGAATTCATCAGCAAATTTTAAAAGATACTTCACATATTTCCAAAGCATATAAAATTGGTGGTTGAGGACAACATGCCAAACATAATGCACTGTGCTTTTATTTTAGTCTCACTTGTTCTATAAAAGAAACCTTTGTATTTATTGTGCTTCATCAAGGTACCAACACTTGGGCATTGTTCATCCCTAGAGTTTTCATACTGGTCCCTCGAGGTAATTTACAATACTCTAAATGACGTATTGTTGTTATCACCTAAGCATTAAAGTGGCTGATAGTCAAGTGAAAGCCATACTCAGTGGGCAATAATTCTATTGTGTATAATTACAATTACCCATGCCCTTCTAACTTTTAGCCAATGTTCATATTCACTCAACTTCAATCAGACAGCTTTGTTTTATCCACTTATGTTTGGATTAGTTGGCTCCCTGTGTAAAATTTCCATTTTACCATCACTAGCTTGTTACCTATCCACCTGATTTAATTTAGATATAATTTTCTAAGTGTATAACATTGAAATCCTTTATAATTATCATATTCTATTTCCAAGATGATTTTTTCAATTCATATTTTTATGATGATTATCACTAAAATGTTATAAAAGAAAGAGCCTTTTACCTGAGAAGCTTTGCTTCATAGATTATGAACTAACATAGTATATTTTTTAAAAGATGGTATACCACGTGTTTGCTTTTTAAAAAATATAACCAGGACACACTTGTAGTAAAATTAAATCCCTTTATATTTTTGATATGCCTAATGTTGCTGTCATATTTTAGTGCAATGTCCATAAATTTATTATCCCAGAATTGGACCCTTTTGAGAGTAAAACAAAGCTCTATTAATAATTAAGCTGGGTCTGCAGGGGTAAATGGGTTCTGTCCCAGGCACAGTGACCCTGGATTTACAGATAATTGGATATATGACATGGGTTCTACTTCAGATGAAGACAGATCCCTGAAGATAAATTTCCTAAAGTGAGGCCTATGTAATAGGTGTGTTGGTTATCCTACCATATTGAAGACCCCTTGATACTAATTCTCTACCTCAATTCTTGTGACACACTCTTGTTTTTTAGGAATTCTCTATTTACCTTACCTTATTCTCTGAAATGTTATTATCAAGCCCCATTTCAAAATTCTGTAATTCTTCAAGCTCCTATTCAATAGTCATTTATATATTGAATATTTGTGTTCCCTCCAAATTCCTATGGTGAACCCTAAGCCCCAGTGTGATGTTATTTGGAGGTGGGGACGTTGAAAGGTGATTAGGTCATAAGAATGAACTCTTTGCTAACTGGGGATCAGTGCTGTTATAAAGAGACTCTAATGAGACCCTCCCTCAGCCCTTCTACCATGTGAAGACACAGTGAAAAGACTGAAATCTATGAACTAGGAGATGGGCTTTCACCAGACACGGAATCTTCTAGAGACTTGATCTTGACTTCCTAGGCTCTAGACCTATGAAAAATAACTGTTTGCTGTTTATATGCTGCCTAGGCTATGATGGCTTCCCTGTTGGCTCAGATGGTAAGGCATCTGCCTGCAATGTGGGAGACCCGAGTTCGATCCCTGGGTTGGGAAGATCTCCTGGAGAAGGACATGGCAACCCACTCCAGTACTCTTGCTTGGAAAATCCCACAGATGGAGGAGCTTAGTAGGCTACAGTTCATGGTGTTGCAAAGAGTTGGGCATGACTGAACAACTTCACTTTCACCTTTCAGGCTGTGGTAGCTCTTTTTACAGTGGCTCAAACAGACTAAGTCATATCCCCACCCTGCCCCCCCAGAATCATCTCCAGTAAAGTACTGTGAAAATATTACTTTTGGTTTACAGATTTAGTCTGTAAACTTTACCTCTGATGCTATGCTATGTTCCTTCACATTGCAGATAACTGTTTACACATCATTCCTCCAAGATGGCAACAGACCTGCCTGTTTTGTGTTTGATTTGCTATGATGCCTGTCAAGGTATACTTCCACATAGTATTTATAGAGTTTGCTAAATAAATTACTAAATAAATAAGTGAGGAAGGTAGTAATTACACTACAATTATGTTATATTATTAAATCCAGTTGTTGCCTATCATGTAACTGGATCTGTTACGAATGCAATGGTTGTTTGAGAAGGCCTTACAAATACCTGAGAAAAGAAGAGAAAGCAAAGGAGAAAAGGAAAGATACACCCATCTGAATGCAGAGTTCCAAAGAATAGCAAGGAAAGACAAAAAAGTCTTTTTTACATGAACAATGAAAAGAAATAGAGGAAAACAATAGGATGGGAAAGACTAGAGTTTTCTTCAAGAAAATTAGAGACACCGAGGGAAAGTGTTATCAAAGATAGGTACGGTAAAGGACAGAAATGGTATGGACCCTAACAGAAGCAGAAGATATTAAGAAGAGGTGGGAAGAATACACAGAAGAACCACACAAAAAAGATCTTAATGACCCAGATAATCACAATGGTGTGATCATTCTCTTGGAGCCAGATATCCTGGAGTGCAAAGTCAAGTGGATCTTAGGAAGCATCACTACAAACAAAGTTAGTAGAGATGATGGAATTCTAGTTGAGCTATTTCAAATCATAAAAGATGATGCTATTAAAGTGTTACACTCAATATGCTACACTCAAAACTCAGTAGTGGCCACGGGACAGGAAAAGGTCAGTTTTCATTCCAATCCCAAAGAAGGGCAATGCCAAAGAATGTTCAAACTACTGCACCATTGCACTCACTTCACACGCTAGCAAAGTAATTCTCAAAATCCCTAGGCTTCAACAGTATGTGAACCAAGAATTTCCAGATGTACAAGGTGAATTTAGAAAAGGCAGAGGAACCAGAGATTAAATTGTAAACATCCATTGGATCATAGAAAAAGCTAGAGAACTCCAGGAAAGTATCTATTTCTGCTTCATTGTCTATGCTTAAGCCTTTGTGTAGATCGTAACAAATTGTGGAAAATTCTTAAAGAGATGGGAATACCAGAGCACCTTACCTTCCTCCTAAGAAATCTGCATGCGTGTCAAGAAGCAACAATAGCCCTCCTACTGTTTTTCAAGCACAGAAGGTGTATCATGACTTTAGGAATTGGAATGCTCCCTTTCTTGGGATCTTCATTGAAGAGCTATTTTCTCAATGACATTCAAGACCATTCTATTTCAAATTGGCTCCCCACCCTACTCCTTAGTCAACATCCTTGCCTTATAATTCTCCAAAATGCTATGAGTCTCTAGCATGATATACATAATATATTAAAAGTATAATAATATATTATTTATTTTTTAGGTCACACCTACAACAGAATGTTAAGTCCTAGGAAAAAAAATGATTTTTTCTTGGCTAGGTGCTTCAAACAGTTCCTAGAACAACAGTACCTACCACATAATAATTGTTCAATATTTATTTTTTACTGACCAAATGAATTAAAATGTTGTTTTATTTCTTACAATAACACATGCCATTTAAAAGACCAAAAAAAAACCTATTGAAGTGATGGACTAAAACTGCAACTGTGGATATTTAGGCTAAAGAATGGAAGAGGGCTAAGCATTTCAAAAGAGTTTGTATGAGGCAGCCAATATTAAGTAGCATAAAACTGGCTGGAATTTCCTCAGGATATGTCTTTGACTATAAAGGAATCATGAGAAGAAATCTCCTTTTTCTAATTGAGTCAAGTTATCACATTTACTTTAAGTATTATTTGACCTTATTTAAATTAAAATTAAATTAACAAATATACAGAAAATGACTTTTGGTTCTATGAGCTCCATGCATATTAGTAACTCTCCATTCTGCTCTTCATGGCAACTACTCTTGGATTCACCTCTTCCAGGGCAAAGTGAAAAAGTGGATTTAATCCAACTTTTAATCAGCTGTACAGATGGGTTTATTTCATGAATACACTATGCTGCACAGATGGAAGTTCCTGAATGCCTGACAAGGTGTTAAAACTGTTACTGATATTACAAAGGAATTAAAAATCAGCATAGGAAATTATAATAAGTAGGGGCTTGGTCTCTGAAGAGTACATTAGCTCAGCACTTATATTTTGTCCTTGGCAGGAAAAGAAAATATATTTGGGATGAAAAAAATTTAAGTACACATTAGACTTGTGTGATGACTTTTATGTGAAACACTTTGTGGCCATGTAAAGACGTAGTAACTTAAGTAGCATGTTAAACTGGTAGAACACATGAATTCCTGTACTTTAAAAAAGCATTTTAAGGGATTAGATTTTTAAATTCCACCATATCTGGAATATAATTTGAAAGTAATACTTCAATGATGAAACTGGTACACAAGTTACTAGCTTATTTTAGTTACACATTATGCTATTTTTATAAAATAAATTACATTATCAGCAGTTTAATATGAAATGGCTACGTCTAAGTGCTCAAGCAACCAATAGCTTCAAGGCATTCTGCAAATTTACCCCAAAATCCTGGAGGTCTCTAATACGAGCTTATTTTCTTCATGGAAAATAACAAGTGAAGAGATGTTTCCATTCTTTTGTTCAAGTAAAACTCAGCATAATAAACTGTTTGGAGTCCAAATTTGGTGTTTAAATTTTTTTTGCAATTTTCTGTGCATTAACACCTTGCAGTAGATTACATCTTGCATTCTTAACATTCTGTCTTGCCTTAGCCCCTCCCTCCTCCCACTCCTACTCCTTCTCCTTTACCAACCACATGTGTTGTTAGGAGTTTATCCTCATCCTATCTACCAAACAGAAAGTTCCTACCTCCTATTAATTAGGAATTAAGAAGAATTTTAAAGGCATAGATAATATCCTAGTCTAATAAAATAACTCAAAAAACATGGAGAGTTTAGGAGAGATGGCTGTTAGCAGACTGATTCCTTATTTGGGGAGGTTGGGAATACTGCAGGCTAATAATACTTTTAATTATGGTCATCTCTAGAACCAGGCTATTCAATATGGTAGCCAGTCACCACATGTGGCTATTTGAGCCCTCGAAATGTGACTAGTCATAAAAGAGATGTGCTTGAAATGTATTTATTACATTCCAAAATAATGTATATTAATATCTTAATTTCATTTTGATTCCATTTCAAAGTGATAATATTTTAGACATATGGGGTTAAATGAAATATACTGTTAAAATTGGTTATTCAGTTAAAGGATTAAAATGGATTCCCTTCACTTTTCTTTCTACAATTGCTACCAGAAAAAAAAAAAAAATGGCCATGTTTCACAGAATGTGGGATCTTTGTTCCCTGACCAGGGTTCGAATTACATCCCCCATAATTGAAGTGCAGTCTCTTTCCAGGGAGTCCCTAAAAATTTTTAATTTATGTATATGGCTTGACTTTAAGGCTCACATCATATTTCAATTTGACAGTTTGCCTAGAATTTATTTAGACAGAATATCTCAAATAAGGAAATGTGTCCTGTAAGAGGTAATGACACTTAACTTGAGTCAGAGAAGTAAGCTTCCTTTTCTGTCAGATGGTAATGGATATTATTAATATTTCTAAATTAATGATCCACTATACAACTATGGCTCATTTAATATAAATTAATCTAAATACTTTCTCATTTAAATGTTTCAGTTTTGTCCTTCCCATTACAAGAATATAAACTTTTTCTATAGCATCAGGGCTGGTCCAGGACCAGAATTCAAGCAGCACCACAGGCCATTTTACTCTGACAGGACAACACACATGGTTTGAATCAATGAATGGGTTTCTATTTCATTCTATATGCAGCCTCTGGCTTTTTCCTCGAACCTCTGTTTTTCTGACTCCCTCTCTGTTTTATTTCTTGTGCCTCTCAACTTTGGCCATTACATGGACCCAGAGGGTTGTCCTCCATTCTTTCTCAGCATGTGATTTTTTTTTTCACTTTGATCCCCAGTGTTCTCAGTCAGTTCCCTCTTTATTTCATAGTTCTCATTCCCTAGAGAGGGAATCAGATCGCCTTGTTCTGATCGAACATCTTGTCATGCTTTGCCATAGTTCAGAGGTGACTGACTAGCCTCTGTGTGCTGCAACCATCAGGGGACCAGGTCATCTGGCAAAAAAATCAAAGACATCAGATTATACCTTTGCCCAGAATGTGAGCAGGATAGTTCCCTTCAAAAGTGCCATGCTAGGGCAGGTGTATCACAAACAATGTCAAGCGCAATGGAAGAAATGAAATAAACCTATTTGAAAGTAATGAATACCTCCTTCTGTAAACATCATAAAATTTGATGCTAACCAAGAGCATGCAGAAACTTTAATGGTTTTAATTTTGTATGATTTTATCTCATTGAAAACTATTTAAAAGACAAACAGTACAAAAATACACATATTACTGAATAAAGAAGTCAAATGAAGAAGATTGTATTGCTACACCCTTAGCAGTGAACAAAGTCTCCATGTGACACTGTACACTCTTTCTCCTAAAAATGACCACTCCTATGATCCCCATATACTTTCTGATTTGCGTTAGGTATAACACAATATTACTAAAATACCTCAGTATTACCAAACTGTATGCAATTGCATATTTATTCCTCTTAATTTCATTTCTCATGATTGCTATATAATTGAATATGATTTAATTTCATCTAAGCACTGAAATAGAATAAATCTCCAATTTCAAAATAGTAAGATGGATTATGTAATTGAGAATAACTTCATAAACAGTTTAGATTAAACAGAAATTTCATTAACAGAAGGATAGTGGTATCAGGAGCATGTGTAGCAGACATTTAATCATGCAGAAAAAGCTGATGATCGCCTGTCTTTATGGCCATTCTTCTCTTCCACCTTAGTAATAGTACTGCAGTGTTTAGCTAGCATATTGCCACCGTGCATGGAAGACTAAGCCAGCCTGTACCCCCTACATCTAGGAATTACCAGGTGCCCACATTTGAGCCAATAGGTTTCAGCAGAAACATTGTATGTATGAGGGACATTTGTAAAAAGGATCAGGCTCACCCACTTTCCTTCCTCTGTGCTTCTGACTGTTGGAATGAAGGAATACACTCTAGACTTTTAACAACCTGCTAGGACCTAGGGTGAGTTTGAGAACAGCATTTATTTGCCAAGACGCTGTGGCAGATCTCTGAGCACAGTGTGAAGTGATCCAGGCACACAGAATCACTTACCTCCAGGCCTAATTTATGTTCAGATAAATAAAACCATATATTTTAAGTGACTCTCAGTTCGGGTTTTTCTATTATATGCAGCTGAATCTAACCCTTACTGATAGAATATCACAAACTTTAAAGTCATGTTCTTATTTTAACTATACAGGAATTTCTACCAAGACTTGAAAACACAGAACTCTGGTGGGTTTCCCTTGTGGCTCAGCTGGTAAAGAATTGGCCCACAAGGCAGAAGACCTGGGTTCAATCCCTGGGTTGGGAAGATCCCCTGGAGAAGAGAAAGACTACCCACTCCAGTATTCTGGCCTGGAGAATTCAATGGATTGTATAGTCCATGGGGTCACAAAGAGTCTGCCACAACTGAGAGACATTCACTTCACTTACATTAGTATCTCCATAAGTATACATTTAGAAATGTTGCATTCAGCTGAATATATACTTTATCAATGAAAAACGTTTAGACTGAGAATAGTGGCTTTATATAAAATGATCATTTAAAACATATTCCTGAAGTTCATACATGTTAATATTATTTCTAAGAGGAAAATCATACTCAATTATAATACCTACACTTTCATCAACTATATGTAACTTCTAAAGTAATAAACATCTATCTTAATAATTTTTCTAAAATTCAAAGTTGTCTGCTGCAAATTATCTTTCCCCTTTCTCTCATTTTTGAAATTCTACTTTAGTGTTCCCACTATTATTAAAAGCTGTAATTTTAAAACACATTAAAATACTAACTTTTTGTAATTTTTCTTTTAAAAAATTAGATGACAATAACCACATTTTTACATCTGTTTTATTCACTTAACATGAAAACAGTATCCTTAGCCATGACATTAAATATTCTCCAAAGTGAGTAAATAAACTTCCATCTAGAGTTAAACCATGTTTTATCTATCTATCATCAGCTATTATAGATTTGTTTAAGTCTTTATTATAATAAGCCATGATAACAAATTAATAAATTTATGTCCGCATCATCAATTATGTGTTTGGAAAACTGGTGAATGCAATTATGAGTCAAAAGACATGAGCATTTTAATTTTTTTTTCATTTATTTTTATTAGTTGGAGGCTAATTGTTTTACAATATTGTAGTGGTTTTTGCCTTACATTGATGTGAATCAGCCATACATTGACATGAATCAGCCTACATGAGCATTTTTAATACTACTGATGAATATTTTAAAATTGATCTCTTGGAAAAATACACCATTTTAGTCTCCTTCATTGAGTGTATGTTCAAATAATTCAATTTATTATTTTTATTTTAATGATGATAATTTTTTACTAAATTTTCATTTTTAATTAATATATTTCTCTTGCTCTTTAGCATGAATGAGAGAGCTAGTGTTTTACAGGAGGCACTTACTTCCAAAAGCACATATCTGTCATGGTAAGAATGGTGTCATTGGTTTTAGCCTGTTTCAGAAAATTTCTTTCTATTGATAAGTGACAGTACATGAAATTTTTACAAGTCCATCATTTGTTCTACCACCTGTTTTTCTGTAATCCAATACAAAGATGTCAGCAAAATGGGAATATTAATTCACTACGTCACCATTTTCCTCATTTGAGGAACATGATTGAACAGGCCATGTGTGGGTTATCCCACATCCTGACTTTCACTCACTGATTAGGTGTTGAGGTTTTGTGATTTCTAACCAAAAAAAAGAAAAAAGATTTACTACTTGAGACTGTCATCTATTTAAGTCATAAGACTCAAGGAAGACAGCAGTGATAATCTTTGGAGTTTTAGAAATAATAGTGACATAAATATAATAATGTTAAAACACAACTAGGTAAAAATCTTGACCATAGATCATCACACAGGTATTATATTATTACTTCATGTTATGTTATCTCATTGAATCTTCCTTATGAAATAAACTTTGAATATCTACATTTATGCTGTTCTGAGAGCTTAATCAAAGCTTTCCTGGTCACACAACTAATTAGCATCCCTGGTAAGTTAGTTGAATAGTCAATATCTATTTCATCCTCTTTCTTTTCATTATAGAACCCTGGTATTTTTTGAGGTATGTTCCTCTGCTACATAATGCCATATGCATCAAGGACAGCTGGGCATAATGCCAAGCTCCAGAAAGTAAATCCTCATGAGAACCAGCCTTGTGATATTTCTCTGATGAAGGATTAGACACATTATATAAACCAGTCCAATAAAATCAAAAGAGAAGTCCTATACTCCATACTAGGGGAAGAGGTTTACTTTTAAAGGCTCCTGCATGTGAATAAAAACTGTCCAAATTGCCATTTGCATCCATCTTGGAACCATGTAACACTGATCCTAGATGACAGAATATAAAAGAAAGTTCTTGATTTCTCAGTGACATTGTTGAGTTGTTGATCTGATTGCATCAAGATACTTAGGTGAAACATAAATTTTCTTATTTTTCAAAAAGTTTAAATCATGTTTCTTTTACTTGTCATCTAAATCATTCACTTTGTTCTTCTGGCCCATCAGAGGCAACAATCAACCTCTTTAAATTGCCCTATCCTTTCCAGAAGGTAGGCTAGCTTATTTAGGGAAAATCCCATTTGAATAAACTTGTGATTTAAAGGTAGTAAATAGCTTAATGGCTTAAACTGGAAATCTTGACTATTAAGACAAACAGTAAACAAACACTAAAGTTATTCATATTTGAGAAAATTTAACCTTGACCTAATTTCCAAAAAAAAAAAAAAGATAAAGACCTTAGCACACATATTAAGGAGAAAAAAAAGTCACAACCAATGGTGAGTTATAAGAGATCTCTAAGCAACATACTGAAAAAGATAAAGGAGATATCACATACGATGGTGACAGATTCTCAAAGCGTATCATATTTATCCAACTTCCTAAGCAATTTTATCCAAACTACAAAGATTCTAGTCAGTAATCCTTACTGAAAAATTTATGTGGGAGGTAGAATAAATTATAGACATTGATATTGATATTATAGATATGTGATATTCTGCCACAAAACCATATCAGGTTTGTTCAAGTATGTGTGTGTGTGTGAATCATATGACTTTCAGCTACATGAGTAATGTTTGATGTAATTCCTGTCACTTTAGGTAGTACCTTGACATACAAGGTTGGAACATCACACACTCAGTACAGAGCACAGAACATTTTGACTACATTATTAATGTTTTAATAGTATTTTAATAATACAGTGAAGAAGCTTAAAAGGTAAATGTTAAGAAGACATAAATTTGTTTTACTGCTTTATTTTAGTTATTAACGAACAATGCTTTTTGAACTGTAACCCAGTGCTTTTCAAATCTAACCTGGCCTTTAGAACCACCTGGAGAAATCTTTTTCTCTAACCATTTAGGGACCCAGTGCTATAACTCCTATTGTCGTGAGGAATAAATGCCTTCTACAAAACAAATGCACCATAATAAAATATTTGATAAGAAAATCATAGTGTTAGTTGCTCAGTTCTGTCCAACTCTTTGTGATCCCTTGGACTGTAGCCTTCCAGGTACCTCTGCCCAGGGGATTCTCCAGGCAAGAATATCGGAGTGGGTTGCCATTTTCTTCTTCAGGGGATCTTTCTGATTCAGGGATTGAACTGGGTCTCCAGCACTGCAGGCAGATCATTTACCTTTTGAGCCATCAAGGAAGCCCCATAAGAAAATACATCAGAGAATTTAACTTACTTTTTTTTTTTTTAAAAAAAAAGAGGAATTCCTCAAAATTTAAAGATACAGAACTTGGAAATATACAATCTCATTTTTCCCCCCTTTGGCTTATTTTTGAAGCAATCAGGGAGATAGTGTGAGCACAAGACACCTAGACTTGGGTTTAAAGCTCTGTTCATGTCACTGTTTGGCAACCTTCGGAAAGTTATACAAGTTATTGGACTGTTACCTTCCTCATCTGTAACATGGTAATAATGAAAAAACACATCTGCAGGGTAGTGACTGTTATGTGGAGGATCTGTAAAGACATTTAATGATGCCTAACAAACTCAACCTCTCCCTACTGTTTTAACATGAAGTTTTGGAATTGCTTGTCTCACTGACTTCCACTCTGAATTTCAGGTTGCAATTTCAGTCTAACATCTCCCAGTGTACAAAGAGAAGCAATATCTTTTTCTTCCTGGGTTTCAAGTCAACATCTTAAAGGCTCAAGGGAAAAATCAAACAGAATAAAGCAAAAAATCCCAGTGAACTAAATTCGTCCTACAACTGTCCTCACAGCAGTCTCATTGTGTGAAATCAGTGGTTAGTCCCCTGTTGTTTCCCCTATAGTCTTCCCTCTTTTCTGGTAACACAAGACACAAACAGAGCTTCCTGAAGATTTCCATCCTGACAAGCACATCTAGAATTTGCTTAATTCTCTACTGATCTTTTAAAAATCTTTCTGCTCTTCTTCCCCTCCTGGTCCTTATCACGAAGTCTCAACAATCCTAAACACCCAAGCAACAATTACAATGACCAGCATCTTGCATTCATGGGTGCTTTTCATGCACCAGAGTCTGAAGGGAGACACTTACAGATGCTGCCTCATCCAATCTTCCCAAGGTCTCTGTGGATCATAGGTAATTCAGAGTCTGAGGAGCTTGCTCGAGTTTAGCTGGGTGACATCTGGCAGAACTGAACAGGGTGTAAATGTCTATCTGACTCCGTAGCCCAGACTCTTAACCAGCACTCTTTCATCTCAAAGCAATCTCCTACATAGCCTACAGTTCCTAATTAGCCAGGCCATTAACAATTGCAAGAATTTCTATAACTCATGCCGGCTGTTTGAGGGCATACTGAAATGATTCTTTCCTTGGCAATTTGGGCAAATTTAAATTTTCCCTTCCAGCTTATCAAAATAGTCTCCATGTTGTAAAGCACCAATCCACCCTCAATGATTTTTTTTTTCCCCCTTGGAAAGTTTTTTGGTCTCTACTTACAGAGCAATGAAGTTACATTTGGACTTCAAAATGAAGTACTTATGTTTTTCTGAGTTTGTATTTTCCATTTAGAAAGCAAAATTTAAGACTGCAACTTCCCAGAAGTACTCTATATCTCACTTTGCTGCCATACTAGCCACCCTACCAGTTACCATCTTCTAATACACCATATAATTTACTTGTCTCTTTTGCTTAGGCTTCCCTGGTGGCTCAGAGAGTAAAGAATCTGCCTGCAATGCAGGAGACCTGAGTTAGATCCTTGGGCCACGAAAATCCCCTGGAGAAGGAAGTGGCAACCCACTCCAATATTTTTCCTGGAGAATTCCATGGACAGAGGCTACAGTCCATGGAGTCCCAGAGTTGGACACTTCTGAGCAACTAACGCTTCTGCTCACTAGCTGCTTTCCCTCACAGAATGCAAGCTCCATGCAAACAGAAGTCATGCCAATGCTGCTTGCAGCTATATTCTCCATATCTAGAATGATAGCTCACATATAATAGTTGTTCAATGAATAATTACCAGATTAATGAGTAAGCAAAAGTTACAATGGACAGATGTGTCTATTGTTTAGTAAAGCTGCTTTTTCCTTTTATTTATTTATTTTTTTGAGAAATGTTACAATCTACAATATATTATTAACCAAGATTATTTCCAGGGCATTCATCTCCTAGTATAATAGTTGGTTTCTAGCAAGTCAACAACAAAGACCTTTACTAGGAATGCTAAAATGCTTTTAAAGTGATTTTACCAATTTTTGTCTCACAGTAAATAAGAATTTCATTGAAGCCTCATGCAGATGACTTGGCATTGTCAGACTTTATAAACTATTTCCAAATTTGATAGATATAAAATTGTACATTTTCACTGTGGTTACACTGGCATTTTCCTGGTAATAATAATATGGGAAATCATTTCATATAGATATGAGCTTCTATTTTTTCTCTTTGCAAATTCATTTTTTAATTTTTTCTGATGGATTATTTTTTTTCTTGGTTCAAAAGAGTCCATGATATCATTCGTAGGGTAAATAAGTGGCAAATATCTTCCAGTGAATAGTTTGATTTTTTTTTTTATTTTATGGTGACTTCTTACAAACACAGATACTTACTAATTGTAGTTTAAGTTATTAATCTTTTCTGCATGATTTATGATTTTTATCTGTTATAAGAAATTCCTGTAGAGATACAGTTCTATATTGACCTCTAAAAAGTTTATAGCATTAGTTTTACCTTATATATTCAGTTATTTAATGCATCTGGGACTGATTTTTATGTATGGTGTGAGGCAGGGGCATATTTAATGTTTTTATTCAAATGAATAACCAACTCTTCCACAAATAACTATTGAAAATTCAATTCTTCACCCAATTTTATGCAATGACAGCTCTTACATATCAAATATCCTTATTTTTTCAAGTGCAGAATCTTCTACATAATTTCTATATAATTTCAAACAATATTCCTTAAGGAATCCTTAACCATATTTTTAATCTGTAAAACTTTGTATAGGATTAAAGAAGAAATCTCATGTCACTCAGGAATTTAATAACCTAAGCTGCTTTTAAAATTGTATTTTCTCTTAGCCCATTAATGTAGGCTCTCTATGAGAGTTAAATTTTGATAAATAATCAATCAAAAATAATGTGGAAAAGTTAGTACTGAAATGTAAGACAATTTCTAAACAGGCAATTTACAATTGCTATGCAAAATCTCCAGCTCCAAGCCTGTGGCAAGGCAGACTCTATTGTGTTAGCTATCACCTTTCACCACACACGGGATTTACTGCAAAAGTAGGTGGAGTGACTTCAATTTCTATTGCAGCTCTGTTAATCTGCAATAATGTGAGAGTAAGATTTTGTACATAAACATATTAAGAAATTAATACATTTTACATAAGTACAGAAAAATGAAGATTAATGAGTCATAACACAGAGGATTTAATGTTTGATGATTATTTTGCTTTGAATTTGTGATAAAATAGTCAATATATTATTATAACTTGGGAAGTGTTTTACAAAAATAAGTATATGTTAAAAAGAAAGCTCATTATTATGCTGTGCTGATAAATCCTTCATTTAAGTGATTTTAGGCTATTGGAAATATTAAAATGACTAACTGCTGGTTTGCAAAAAATTTTAGATTCACATAGACACATACAACATTTTGTTCTAATAACTTTCTAAGCATACATGAACTACACTCTCTTTACTCCTGGTCTACCATGTGGACTTTCCTACAGTATAAATATAGTGTATCAATTACTACCGAATATATTGAATTATCAGTTCAGTTCAGTTCAGTCACTTAGTCGTGTCTGACTCTGCGACCCCATAGACTGCAGAACGCCAGGCCTCCCTGTCCATCACCAACTCCCAGAGCTTACTCAAACTGATGTTCATTGAGTCAGTGATGCCATTCAACAGTCTCATTCTCTGTCATCCCCTTCTCCTCCCACCTTCAATCTTTCCTAGCATCAGGGTCTTTTCAAATGAGTCAGAACTTCACATCAGGTGACCAAAGTATTGGAGTTAGAGCTTCAACATCAGCCCTTCCAATGAATATTCAGGACTGATTTCTTTAGGATGGACTGGTTGGATCTCCTTGAGGTCCAAGGGACTCACAAGAGTCTTCTCCAACACCACAGTTCAAAAGCATCAATTCTTAGGTGCTCAGCTTTCTTTATAGTCCAACTCTCACATCCTTACATGAATGACTACTGGAAAAACCATAGCCTTGAGTAGATGGACCTTTGCTGGCAAAGAAATGTCTCTGCTTTTTAATATGCTATCTATGTTGGTCATAACTTTTCTTCCAAGGAGTAAGTGTCTTTTAATTTCATGGCTGCAGTCACCATCTGCAGTGATTTTGGAGCCGCCAAAAATAAAGCCTGTCACTGTTTTGCCATGAAGTGGTGGGACCAGATGCCATGATCTTAGTTTGTGAATGTTGAGTTTTAAGCCAACTTTTTCACTCTCCCCTTTCTCTTTCATCAGGAGTCTCTTTAATTCTTCACTTTCTGCCATAAAGATGGTGTCATCTGCATATCTGAGGTTACTGATATTTCTCACAGCAATTTTGATTCCAACTTGTGCTTCATTCAGTCCAGCATTTCTCATGATGTACTCTGCATATAAGTTAAATAAACATGGTGACAATATACAGCCTTGATGTACTCCTTTTCCTATGTGGAACCAGTCTGTTCCATGTCCAATTCTGACTGTTGCTTCATGACTTGCATACAGGTTTCTCAATTGGCAGGTCAGATGATCTGATATTCCCATTTCTTTAAGAATTTTCCACAGTTTGTGGTGATCCACACAGTCAAAGGTTTTGGCATAGTCAATAAAGCAGAAAGAGATGTTTTTCTGGAACTCTCTTTCTTTTTCAGTAATCCAACAGATGTTGTCAATTTGATCTCTGTTTCTTCTGCCTTTTCTAAAACCATCTTGAACATCTGGACATTCACAGTTCATGTACTGTTGAAGCATGGTTTGGAGAATTGTGAGCGTTACTTTACTAACGTGTGAGATGAGTAGAATTGTGCAGTAGTTTGAGGATTCTTTGGCATTACCTTTCTTTGGGATTGGAATGAAAACTGATCTTTTCCAATCCTGTGTCCACTGCTGAATTTTCCAAATTTGCTGGAAATATTGAATTATGCTCCCCCCTACCAAATATTTGCTTTACTGACCCGAAGTCAATATACTTATCTTAAGATTCTTAAAGGCTTGTTTTATAAATTTTACAATGGAAATCAATAATTTCCTGATTAGAATGCTTAATTTGACCCACCAGGGTACTTTAAAAGTTTCATTTCACAAAACTTGAAGGGTCTATTAAGATATATTCATCTGGTTTTATGTGATACAGCCATTGAAAATATTTTTCTTATTGATACGTCTATCAACTTCAGCATTTATTCTAGAGTCACATGAAAAATTCCTCAGAGTATGAAACTCACCATATTCATGTATAAAACTAAATAAATTATTACAAAGACATATCAGTCAAATGTTATATGAATACAAGCGTTTATCAAATATATACCACATGAGAAAATTAATTCTATGCAGTTAGTAGAAGAAAGCATGCTATATGCATGAGTTTTATTATAAAAGTCAAGTCCATGAAAATTGTTGTATTACTAGAGTACATCATGAGAAATGCTGGGCTGGAGGAAGCACAAGCTGGAATCAAGATTGCTGGGAGAAATATCTATAACCTCAGATATGCAGATGACACCACCCTTGTGGCAGAAAGTGAAGAAGAACTAAAGAGCCTCTTGATGAAAGTGAAAGAGGAGAGTGAAAAAGCTGGCTTAAAGTTCAACATTCAGAAAACTAAGATCATGGCACCTGGTCCCATCACTTCATGGCAGATAGATGGGGCAACAGTGGAAACAGTGACAGACTTTATTTTTCTGGTCTCCAAAATCACTGCATATGGTGACAGCAGCCATGAAATTAAAAGACGCTTACTCCTTGGAAGGAAAGCTATGACCAATCTAGATAGCATATTAAAAAGCAGACACATTTCTTTGCCAACAAAGGTCCGTCTAGTCAAGGCTATGGGTTTTCCAGTGCTTATGTATGGATGTGAGAGTTGGACTATAAAGAAAGCTGAGCACCTAAGAATTGATGATTTTGAACTGTGGTGTTGGAGAAGACTCTTGTGAGTCCCTTGGACCTCAAGGAGATCCAACCAGTCCATCCTACAGGGATCAGTCCTGGATGTTCATTGGTAGGACTGACATTGAAGCTCAAACTCCAATACTTTGGCCATCTGATGATAAGAGTTGACTCATTTGAAAAGACTCTGGTGCTGGGAAAGACTGAGGGCAGGAGGAGAAGGGGACGACAGAGGATGAGATGGTTGAATGGCATCATTGACTCGATGGACATGGGTTTGGGTGGACTCTGGGAGTTGGTGATGGACAGGAGGGCTGGCAAGCTGCAGTTCATGGGGTTGCAAAGAGTTGGACATGACTGAGCGACTGAACTGAACTGATATGTTACCTTTGAAAACCTGATCATTAAGTTGACTTTACATGTTTGAGCATATCACATGAGATGTGTAATATACATGTCATGCATATGTTATATTTATTAATATATATGTACCTTCATACATATACATAGGTCATATATCTGTACTGTATATATTTTACATGTGTTAAATGATATATACATATATTCATGTTATGTATACCATGTAAACACATTATAAAGTGAATTTTGTGATTAGGATTTTTGCTCATTCTTGTATTCATTCATAAATGTAGATAGGGTAGGATGATAAAGCAAGTCAAACAATTAAAATACTCTGAATTATTACATATAGTGTTTGTATCTAAATTGTTAAATAGAATCTCTCAAACTTTTTCTTTGGGTAAATTACTTTATGAAGACTTAAGATGCACTGAATACAATTAAACTGTAGTCCAAGGTTAAATACAATTTAATAACAATAATTTAATTTCAAAATAAAAGTTATTATAGGTGAGACTCCGGAGTTTCTTAACATGTGATTTTAATATATTGCACTAAATTTTCTAAAACAACTCAGAGGAATCAATATTTACATTATATGGAGTATTCATTTAAAAACTGACATAATCTGAAAGAATTTAGATATAATTTCCATTGTGAATCAAATTTAGTGATATTTTCCCCTTAGTTGATTGGGTTTCATTATTATGGGATCATCTGTGAAGCAAAGAAAATAAATGAACAAAACATAAAAATTGCTTTTTGCTACTAATTCAACAATTTCACAATACTGCACATGGGACATATAAAGAATAGGCAACATAGTACCTGATAAGGTACAGTCATATGACAGTCAAAACATGGAACCTGGGCCTACAGTTAGGTTATCTGCCAGGCACTCATTTTCAGAGAACTTGGACTTTGTTGATTTTTCTTTTCATTAACCCTGTTTGTATGCATGTTTCAACCCTCCCTTGGTATACATTACCTATGATCTTTCACCAAATACAAGACTTATTCCGAGTGTATGTGTGCTAAGTCACTTCAATCTTGTCCAACTCTTTGCTACACTAAGAACCTTCACCTGCCAGGCTCCTCTGTCCGTGGGATTCTCCAGGCAAGAATACTGGAGTGGGTTGCCAAGCCCTCCTCCAGGAAATCTTCCCAACCCAGTGACTGAACCTGTGTCTCTTATGTCTCTTGAATTGGCAGGAGGATTCTTTACCACTGGCAACACCTGGGAAGCCGAAGAATGGGTAGTCGATGCATTTGCTGAAGATAGATGGAAAGATGATTTCTTTTAAGCAAATACAGTCTAGTATAATAGAGATAGAAAATAATTTAGTGTTACTCTAGATGAGTCATTGACTTTACAGGTGAGGAAAAGTAGGGTTCAAGGTGTAGTTCAGTCTAAATACCACTACTACATCAACTTCAGTGGTACCATTCACTTGCATCACTACTGCCCTGTAATATATTTGAACAACCCTCATGTCATCTTTCAACATTTGTAATGTCTTTATGTATTTATTAATCACTAGTGCCAAGACACTTAGTTGGAGTATTATGAAAGAATTTAATGTTCTATCACATTTATGTATCTTTGTAGAGAAATATATGACTATATCATTTAAAATTCAAAAGAAGAAAAAAGTGGTATGAGGAGTTGGCTATTAGGACCTAATTTCTTTCAGAAAGAATTATGCTAAAAACTTTAGCATCTGTTGTACTTGATTATTGAAACTTTATTTTCTTTGGCTTCCAAAAAATGCTGTTACCATTCAAGCTAGTAGATTAAATGTTATTAGCTTTAAAACCTTTTAAAACAAGTAATCAGTTAAAGTGATAATGGAATTTAAAGTAAGTACATTCATTAAATTGGTTTTTACACGATTGTGGTTTCCCTATTGGCCACATGAATCTCTATACCTGACATTGCTAATTATAATAAATGGTATATGTATATGTGATTAACTTCACACTACACTTAAAGCAGACATAAAGGTAATTGAATAACTCTACTGTCATGTATCATTCTAGCAAAGAAAATCTGGTTTTGCTAATTTATTTATCTTACACGTAAAAAATTGAGAGTTTTTCACAAATGCAATGAACCCACTAAAATCAGAAATTTAGACTGCAAGTGATTACTAATTTGCTATTAGATGAAGGCAAAGAGATTCATTAGGAAGGAGAGAAGGAAGGAGGGGGTAAGGTAGCTAGGAAAGAAGGAAGAGGGGAAGGGAGAGAAGGAATACTGATAGGAAAGATTTAAGAGCAATCTTCCATATTAATATGTACCAATTTAGTTTTTCAGTTACTTAGGCTTGAAGAATTGGCTCCATTCTTATACATGGCTAGAGGCATAGTTTCAATACTTCTTTTTTGTGTCAAGACACCTGTCTTTTCACTTCAGTGCCAGAAGGGTTTAGCATCTTGTCACTGAAGCAACACAGCCTGCACATTTATAGGTGCCACTCACTCTGCCATCTGTTCCTTAGGATAACAGCCACCATTATCAACCAACCTTCACCTGAGGCTTTAACAATCTCTGTGGATTAAAGTTCAGATCTACAAGGAAGAATGGCTTGCAGTCATATTGCCATTCAACTTTGCTTGACCTTAACTTTCCTGCTGTCAACACTACATTGCAGCCCGTTAACTGGTTTTCTCATCCTGTGTGTGTCTTGCCCTGTACACTCCTTGATTAAGTAATGGAACCATGTGAAAGCCTTCTCACTTTTATTAGCATTTTTGGTCATTTCTTCTGCTTCCAGTTCACTAAAACACTCAAGGCTATAGCTATAATATTTTTAATACATAAATTTAAATGAATGAATCCTAATTAAATTTCACTTCTAGGGTCACTAATCAGATAGCTTCACAAATGGAACTGACTGCCCCCCACCCACACACACACACACAAATTGAAATAAGAGGAAAAAGGAGGGTATTATATTAAAGCTGGCCAATCCAAGATAAGCAAGTTTATTAAGAGCTTATTTAATACAACATGAGCTATTTTTCCTGTGTAATCTAAAATAAATAATATTGCATATAGATATATTTATTTTAAACTGATTAACAAATGTTTGTTGCTAACATTTTCATGAATGGCATCACCTGACAAATGATTTATAAATACCAAATGGTCAATATGTAGCTGTAGCAAAATGTCACAAATTCTTTCTTCATTTACTCTATTTCTTTACTGGTGATATGTAGTATTTCCAGATTATGAGTGGTATTTTTATGCCCCCTGGATTTTTATGGCTGTCATTATTTCTATATACGGCATTCCTCCACATTCAAATGATAGGAAAAAGGAAGTGGGTTCTGTTTATTCATTGCCAATCAAGCTAATAAAAATGTTTTGCAAGATGGTAAAACATGATAATGCTGTCAATTGAAAGCAGCTCATTACAAGAAGGAACGTTTGTGCTCATCTTGTTCTCCACTGAACTTTTACTGTGGCTATAAAACAGCATCCCTTTGTTACTGCAAACAGTGAATTCTGCTCCATCCTTTTGCTGTCCCCACTGATTTGTTTGTGTGCTTTTTCACTGCTTTTGGAAGGATTCAGCCCTTCTCTCCTCTGGGAAGCAGTAACTGTAGTCCAGGAATGTTCTAGGCTGGCAGTCTGAATGCTCTCTTCTCCATTTTATAGGCAATATTAGGTTAACCAATGATTTATTCAACAAAACAAATAATTTAGGCTTTCACTGCAACATGATACTGGCATGATGAGTTGGCTTGGTCCTTTGGGGGGAATTTTCTACCAGTTACTACTAGCCTTTGGCTTATGGGACACTTCTGGCTTTTCTCTGCAGTTGATTGGCACTTAGGTGTAATGACCACTCCTGATCTATTTGCATATGTGTGAAGGATATTTATTTCCTCAGCCAACTCCACTTTTACATAGCATGATGGTGCTTTTGCAACGTGCATAGAAGCTAGAGAAAAATGATGTTGCAGTCCCTTGTCTGTAAAACACATGCAGCCACCATAAACGACATGATAACACCTATATAACCTTCACATTATTGCAGTAGTCTTGCTTGTAACCATTAGTCTCTTTTCTTCAATTAGTAACAGTCACTTAAACTGTCTACCAGTCTACCACAGATAGTGCCGCTTCCTCAAATAACTCTGCTTCTCTGGTTTGAAAATTAAGTATGTATAATCATTTTTCAGTTCTGGATGATACTGAGGAAAGAAAATCATAATTCAGTGCCCCCCATAGGAAATATACATAAATAATGAACTGAACAAACATCAAGATTTATAGTATTTTTCAGAATACAATTTTGCTCTAGGGAACTAATTCATTCAACAAGTATTTATTGAACTTCTACCACAGACTGTAAAAATGATGAATAGAACAGTTCTTGCCTTCAAGAAGCACAAAGTCTAGGGAGACAGATATGTAAGGACATAATTATGCTATATTTGTATTATTGCTATACTAAAAGGCATTGGGAGTGTATTAATGATTAAAGACGGAAAAAATAAGAAGGGAGAAATAGGGGCATACTGGGTAAAGTGATAACAAGGAAGGAAAGTTTAATTTGTATAGCAGAGGAAGATTTTAAAAGGTGGGAAGTGGGGAAAATTCTATTCAAAGACTAGAAGAGGTGTAAATGCATAAACTAATGGAATAATATGACTTACTAAAGGAATTGCAAGAAATAAAGCTAATTCATATATTCGAATAGAGAGAAAAAACCAGGGATGTAAAGAAAGAGATGATTCAGGGGATAGTTCTATGCCATGTAAAGTAAAAAGATTCTATCTCATAGAAGACAGAGATCTGTTGATTGGGAGTTAGCTTTCAAAATAAGCACTGTATTACTTTTTTTCTAGTACTCTAAGCCTTGTTTCGGTTTAAAGACTATTTAATCAACCCTTGTGGGAAAGTAGAAGGAAGAAGCAATTAAAAATGCAAGATGATAATGATGTATATTTATTTAATATTAATTTTACCCCATAATCCCAATGTACATAAGTTTCAAATTAGACTTCAGCTCTCTGCCACAGTGATATGGCTCTCTGAATTATAAATGTTCATCTTTGGCTGCTTCAAATTTGTTGGAGAATAAGGTTATTGCAAAGTATAAAGTATTAATCCTCTAGTAAGAAACTTTCTAAGTAAACCACCTATGTAAATCTTAATCTTCAAAACAGCTTTGCGTCAATAGTAAATGAAGACATCACCAGATCACTGCACATGTTGATCACACAGCTATGATTATTTCTTGTAAATAACATTGAACCTGCACCATAGGACATATCTTTTTTTCATATATAACATATTTCCCCACAATATAATTAAGAGCAAGCACATTAAAATAAACACACAAACTGGATTTCTTAAAATAAGGGGCACCATTGTACATAGTACAGAGTAGCATTGTACATAGATGGTTGGGTGGCATCACTGACTTGATGGACATGAGTTTGAGCAAGCTCTGGGAGTTGGTGATGAACAGGGAAGCCTGGCGTGCTGCAGTCCATGGGGTCGCAAAGATTTGGACATGACTGAGCAACTAAACTGAACTGAACTGAACTGAATTGATGGTACCCAGAGTGGAACAGAGGTCTGTGATGTTTGAATATCCTTTCCCAGTTGAGCTGGAACTTTTCTTTCTAGCCTCATCTGTTGATCTTACCTCATCATAACATGGTCTTATCATTACATACACATAGAGAGCAAACAATTTTTTTTTAATGGAATAAAGGGAAGGAGGGGAAGAGAAAGGGAAAATAGAGGGGGAGATGAGAGAAGGGGGAGGGAGAAGAGGACGAAAAGACCAGAGAAAAAGAAAAGGAAGAGAAGACGATAAGGAAGTCATTCTTGGGAGTTTAAACAGAATCAGTGTTTATTTTTTTCTTGTTTTCCAAAGGTATTATGTGTGGTGCCCTGAATGAGAGGGGAATTTGAAGAAAAATGGATACATGGGTATGTATGTCTAGGTCCCTATGTTGTTCACCTCAATCTGTCACAACATTGTTTACTAATTGGCTATACCCTGATACAAAATAAAAGCAAAAAATAAATAAAAGTCTATACCCTCAAAAATAAATATATTAGCCACTAAATTCTGTACTAACACAGATATAATCCTGTGAAATGTATAGCCATCTCTTCAATATATCAGTTCTAAATACAACTTAATCATATTCTACCAATTTTTGAATGCTAAATATACTGAGAGATTGATTTAAAAGTTAAAAATCTCTTTTCATGGCTAGCAATTCTCTAGAACCATCTTCTCTTCAGTTCATCTTTCTTTTTCTCTGGAGTATAAGCATTTCTGTTAGCAGGCATAAGTGTCCAAAAGACTCATGTCACAGAGAAGAGAGTCCAGTTCTTCTATCAAAATTACATGAAGATGGTTCTCTCTGGGTTTGTGTAAAAGTGAACATATTTGAAATGACCTCTTGGTGGTGATCTTGAAGGAGGTATTTGTCTAACTGAATCTCACCCAGGGGGAATGCTGAGCACAGACCCCAGACTTCAGAGCTGCTTCACTCATTCTCTTCAACACTTTTCCAAGAGCAAATACATTAATATTTTCTTCCCAAAGAAGGTGATTATAATCAGAAATTACTGGTATAGTATGAGGTATGAAGTTGCAAAGAAATGACTCTAAATGATTTTAATTATTTGGCTATATAATCTTCCTTGAAGTTTATATTGAATTATTTATAATAATTTATAAACTATTTATAAATTTATTATATTTATAATTATTTATAATAATTTATTGAATTGTTTGGCTATATAATCTTTATTCCTATTTTTCCCAGGTGGATATTTTACCATATTTTGTCTTATACATTTCACAGCCATATTTTACCATATCAAGCTCCTTTCTTATCTTCACTGTCTGAATTTACACTCTTATACCACTGTTTCATTAAACCCATGGTGGCTCAAGTGGTGAAGAACCCACCTACCAATGCAGGAGATGTAACAGACTCTGATTCAATCCCTGGGTCGGGAAGATCCCCTGGAGGAGGGCACAGCAATCCACTCCAGTATTCATGCCTGGAGAATCTTATGGACAGAGGAGCCTGGCAGACTATGGTCCATAAGGTCGCAGAGAGTTGGACACAACTGAAGTAACTTAGCATGCACTGTTGTTATCTTAGTTGGAAAGTATGAAAGATAGTTTCTATAATCAATGATTGAGGAGGGAATCACGTTGACTGAATAAGGAGAGGCAGTCAGACAGTTGTGAAAACTATCATCCCGTATACCATGCCAAGGATAGATGGTTGTCAAAGTGGAGATTGTACACTATTGAAGTCACTTTAAAAAAACTCTTGTTGCATTTCAAACCAAATCCACAGTGAGATACTATCTCACACCTGTTAGGATGGCTTTAGCCAAAAGACTAGAGATAACAAATGGACTAAAAATAACAAGTGGACTCCTTTCACATTGTTATTAGGAATGTACCTTGGTGCAGCCATTATGGAAAACAGTATGGAGTTTCTTCAAAAATGAAAACTAGAACTACCATATGATCTAGCAATTTCACTCAGGGTACATAAAGGAATTAAAATTATAATCTAAAAGAGATATCTGCACCAACATGTTCATTGCAGCATTATTTACAATAACCAAGGTATGGAAACAGCCTAAATATCCATCGACTAATGAATGAATAAAGAAAATGTGGCATGTATATCATATGGATGAATATGTATGTACATTTATATCTATATCCATATGTATGATAGGATATTATTCAGCCTAAGAAAGAGGAAAAACTTTCCATCTGCAACAACATGGATGGACCTGAAAGGAATTTTACCAAGTGGCATAAATTACGCTAGGAAATTCAATATTGTATGATCTCACTCATGTGGAATATAAAAAAAATTATAATCATAGAATCAGAGAGAAGATTGATGGTTGTTAGAGTCTGGAAGGTGTGGGAAATGAGGAGAGGTTTGTAACACGATATACGCTTTCAGTTACAAGATGGGTAAATTCTAGTGATCTAACTATACCTGTCTATAGAAGTGAAAGTGAAAATGTTAGTCACTCAGTCCTGTCTGACTCTTTGTGACCCCATGGACTGTAGCCAGCAGGCTCCTCTCTCCATGAGGATTCCCAAGCAAGAACACTAGAGTGGGTTGTCATATCCTTCTCCAATCTATCTATAGTATGGACTATAGTTGATCAGACTGTATGTATAGTTTAAATCTACTAAGAGAGTAGATCTTGGGTGTTCTCATAAAAAAAAAGGGGGTAACTATGTGAGATTATGAATGTGTCAATTAACTTCACTGTGGAATCATTAAACAATGTATATGTATATCAAATCATCACATTGCACACTTTAAGTCTATTATAATTATTTGTTAATTATACCTCAATAAATCTTGGTGGGATATTGATGCATTGAAGGAATATCATCATTAACATCACCACAATGAGTCACTTATGAGCATGTGTTGAATTTACTAGCAAGGCATTCAGTATATAATAAAATTAGTTTTCACCAATTGATAGTAATATGCAATAAGTATCTGCTATGATATATAAATACCAGTATTTATTTCACATGTAATTTACTCTCAGGGAATAAGAAATCCTATACATTGTCTGTGTCTATTTGACCTTCAGTACAACCATTGATAGGGCTTCCCTGGTGGCTCAGCGGTGAAGAATCCACCTGCAATGCAGAAGCTACAGGACACACAAGTTCTGTCCCTGGGTCAGGAAGATCTCCTGGAGGAGGGTATGGCAATCCACTCCAGTATTCTTGCCTGGAGAATCCCATGGACAGAGGAGACTGGCGAGCTATAGTCCATAGGGTCGCACAGAATTGGACATGAATGAAGCGACTTCGCACACACGCATGCCGGCATGCACAACCATTGGTATGTAAAAAACAATCAGTGATTTTAAACTATCTCTCTTAACTTCCATTAAAACTCTACCTTCTTTCAAATGTCAAGTCAAAGTATCAGAAACCAAGTCAAAAATGAAACATTTTTTGAGTGTGCTTGTGTAGACATTTAGCAATATGGGTGATGGCTTTAAAAGTGTAGCTGTTAGAACATTTTGTTAGCTCAGCCATGTAAATCTATACTGAGTCTGATCATGTTCTATCACTTCTACACCATTTTGGCCCTAAGCAACTAGATTGAAACAGGAACTTCCAACTTGTTTTGTTGCTTCCCTTCTAGCTATCTAAATCTGTTTTCTGTACAGAAGCCAGAATTATCTTTTAAAATAATAATCCATAGTTGACATCATACCTCAAATTCTCCATTGATTTCTCATCATATTTTAATAAAATCCATACTATGTTCCTGGGTCACTGAAGTTCAGAACATCATCCAGCTGTCGGAATCTCTCTGGCCTCACTACACTCAACCCTACCTTTCTTTTTCACTCTATAATTCCAATCTCATTTTCTCCCAGGAGTCTATTCCTTCTTCCTTGGAGTACTTTACTTCATAAATAAAGCTAAGAGAATACCATCACATTTCATTCATGTCTTCATTTAACTAAGTAGTTTCTAACCACTCAAATTACAATGTAACTCTTCCCTTCTCCACAGTCAACTGCTTTTCACTGCTTTTTTTTTCTTAATGCTACCTAAAAATATTGTATGCATGTATTTATTTACTTGTTTAGCATTAGCCTCCAACACTATTGTATCAGAACTAAGACTACAAGCCTTTGTTTGTCTCACTCACCAATGAATTTTCAGTGCCTGGATCGAACAAGTTGTAGATACCCCTTCACATACATGTATGTCAAATGAATAAATGATAATACAATAGCTTGATAATCTCAAACTTTTGAGAATAAGTTTAAGTCAGTAAGATACATTAATTGTATATAAATTTTGGTTAATGTCCTGGCACATTCAAATCTAAGGAGAAAATCTTAGTAAAAATTAAACTTTGCAATATAGGTCAAACTGTTCTTTGTATTAACCAACCTCACTATTCCTCATTTTCCAAACTTAAAATGGGGAAAGTAATGATACCTACTTCCTAGTGTGGCTGTAAAAGTTAGATGAGCTAATACTTAGAATAGTGCCTGGCATATCAAAAGCACTCTTATTATTACTACTATTATTAATTGAATAATAATAACTACTATTATTAATTAAATGAATACATTTGCAGCATTTCCATTCCAAATAGACCCTTCTAAACTCAAAATATGTAGTCTCAAAGCTCCAGAAGACAGAAACATGTCTGAATGTTTCCCCCATAGCTCACAATTTGCCTGAAAAATAGGAGACTTGGCTACATTAATGAACATGATTAAAAATAAGCTGAGCTCTTTGCACAATAGTATATTCAAATATCTAGAACTGTGTGTAGCTAAGTAACAACAAGGGAAAAAAAAAAGCAATGACCTCAATTTCTTTTTTCATGTGTATCCTAGGACGAAAGTATAGACATTGTCAAGGTCACAGAATCAAATGCTCATTGGGACTGATTAATAAAATTATACTTACTGATATTTGCACTGTAACAAATTTCCATCTTAAAGCAAAATGAAGTTTACATATTGCTGCAGGCATTGTGCAAATTAGAACTTCATTGAATATTAATAAATTACTTTTTGCAGCCAATTGTTATGCAAATTACCAGAGTGTCAGAATTTATCATTTTGTTTGGTTGAGGATTAAGGGAAAGTATGCTTCTAAAAATCAAGCAGATACAAACTAATATATGAATTCAAGCAAGAAAATGTTATATAATTCCTAAATGTTCAGAATTGCCATAACCATTTTTGGTTATTTTTAAAAATATTAACTCAATGCATATGTTCTTCAAATTGCAGAAAGTTTAAGATATATTATTAAGCAAATAGAGAATGGCCCTGGGGATTTTTGAAATCCTTTTGAACATTTAAAAAATAAAATTCATATAGTACACTTCTTTACAAATCATTTAAATGTTACTGTGTTAACTTTAGAAAACAGTTTACTTAAACAGAGTACGTGCTTAGTCGCTCAGTCGTGTCTGACTCTCTGCGACCCCATGGACTGTAGTCCACCAGGTTCCTCTGTCTATAGGGATTCTCCAGGCAAGACTACTGGAGTGGGTTGCCATGCCCTCCTCCAGGGGATCTTCCCAACCCAGGGATCGAACCCAGGTGTCCTGCTTTGCAGGTGTATTCTTTACCTTCTGAGCCATCAGGAAACATATATCCAAAGAATTCACCAGACCCCAAATAATTGTTTTAAAATATATATATCCATTATATCTATTGAATCAAATTTTCATAAAATGGGGAAAAGCTGATATTTTTTACAAGACTTTCTGGGAGAAAATTTAACAACATGGCAATAATACTCCTAATCAAGTCAAGCATGCACAGACTTCATTAATCAGTTTTTTTTTTTTCCCTTGGAATTAATTATTATTTGTTTCAATCTGCTCTTAAAAATTAAATCTAGTTAATATTTATCAAAGCCTCAAAAATAAAGTTTTATTAACTGATTTAAGTCTTCAAAGATGACTGATTGTTAAAGAAAAAAAGTCTTACTGACTCCTGCTAAAGATATTAATGTGGACTTTATTCAGGACGATCTGCATAGAAAGAGTTGCTGTTGTTAGTCATTCAGTTGTGTCTGACTCTTTGTGACACCATGGACTGTAGCCTTCCAGGTTCCTCTGTCCATGGGACTCTCCAGGCAAGAATACTGGAGTGGGTTGCCATTTCCTTCTCCAGGAGATCTTCCTGAAGTAGGGATCGAACCCTGGTTTCCTGCATTGCAGACATAGAAAGAGGGGCCACTGCAATGGGAATTTCCCAGTGGGGAGAGAGATCGGGGTCAACTCTGATTACAGACTGGGCAAATGGGAAGTTTTAGCCAAGAAGCAGAGTAGGTGCATCAGTGGTTGAAATATCAAATTAGAGAAAATGTTAGGAAGAACTGAGGGTTCTGATAAAATCCATCTAAAAGGCTTCTTGGTGAAGATAGGCCAGGGTGATTGGGCATCCTCTGGGGGATGGTGGAGGTGGAAGAACCTGAGCAGATACTAGGGTGATCAGATATGGAGAATGAGGGGTTCTGGGTAAATTGACTTAGCATGATTTTTGTTAAAACTGGGTTTTTAAAGTAAGTGCAGAGAGGAGCCCAGGAGAAGGTTTAGGAACCTGCTAAAGTTTTGTCAAGCAAAGAATCTTTGTCAAGACAACATTCTCAAAACGGTGAGTTCTTTTTACCATACTTCCCCTGCAATGTAAATATACTATGAACAGGGTCTGGCATACAGTAGGCTATATTCATGTAAGACATTCAAAAGAATGAAATTTTTTATTAATAAACAGTAGTATAATTTTCTTCTTAATAAATAAAATTTCAGATTATTCACATATTTTGCCTTAGGAATATTATGAGATCAATTATGTAATATGTGTTATTAAAATTAAATATTGTGTACCTTCTACTTCTTGAAGGCAATGGAGAACCTCACTCAACTGAAAAAAAATATGGCTATCCGTTTCATTGGTTATTCAATCTGTTATAAAGAATGTCCATTTCTTGTTGTTGTAAAGTTTAAAATGAACTTTTTCTCTTTACATGAGTCATTAAACTTGAAAAATCTTATCCAAATGATAAAACTTATTAATATATGATTTACAAAATAATTTGTTTATTTCTGTAGCATCTCAAAACAACTTAGACAAAACATCTTATATAACCATTTTTTACCATTCTCCTTTCATTTAATTAGTTTTCAATTATTTCAAAGTAAGGAGAGATTTGCTAATTAAACCAAGTGACCAGGGATCATCACCATCCTAATGGTAATAAGAGATTATCTTTCCTTCCAAATTCAACCCAGTATTGAGGGACTCTGAGCTATCTTTAATTTAGTAGTCAAGTCATAAAGTGCAGAAGATGTTACTAGTTTAATGACACACTTCTAGAGTTCGAGGTATGGACATGTGGTTTTGCAAATGGGATCAACTCTGAGTACACACTAGAGTCAAGATTGAATTTCAATACCATGAAACAAATGGTGTAATTAATTATGATGTCACCCTCTCCAGAGGGAGCATCCTGTCCCTAGAGGTACAAGACTAATGTGTGTTGTTTTCAGCCCTATGCCATAAAAACAAGCATTCTTTTTTCTCTTCTTCGCTTTCTATGAACATGCAATTCCCAATGCAATAAACAGCCAGAATAAAAAGCTATCAAATTCACGGCTGAAAAATGCATTGCTGCTGAGGAAATCTGTGCAGTAATGACAAGGTCAAAAGGTAACATTTAAGAGTTAAATGAAACAGGTGCCAACTTTCGACTACCTCTAATTTCAAACGCAGTGATTTCATAACATTCTTGATACAAAATCTCAGTGACCCTCACTGCACATTTAACCTCTATTATTGAGTCCCCGGTGGCTCAGCATTAAAGAATTTGACTGCAATGCAGGAGACACAGAAGATATTAATCCAATATTAATATGAATTAATATTATTCATTATTAAGATATTAACCCAATCCAATCCCTAGATTGGGAAGATACCATGAAGAAGGAAATGGCAACCCACTCCAGTATTCTTGCCTGGAAAATCCCATGGACAGAAGAGCCTGGCAGGGTCCCAAAGAGAAGCAACTGAGCACATTGAGCGTCCAGGAGAGACCATGCACCTGCTACAGAGCCTCCCATCAGCACCAGATCTCCTGCAGCATCTCTGAAAGCACAAAACCACACGTCCATGCAAGCAATCCCCTTGTTTTGACTGTCTTCAAGACTAGCTCAGCAGGTTCTTACTTTATTTTCCCTTGCCTCTCCTTTACTCTAGGGTGTTTCAAATTTCATCATAATAATGATTCAGTTCATGTGCATATAGCAAACAGATTTAGAGATTACTCAGTGTGAAAATGGATGGATAATGTTACCGATAACTTGACTTATAAGAAGGAACTGCCAGCTACATTTCCCTGCTTAATAAAGTAGTTTAAACAGTATCTTGGAAACATGTGGCACATTACTGTGCTGGCTTATGCAATAATCCACAAAATGTGAGGGTGCTTTTCATCTGAGATAGGCATGCTGTTAAGTGGTCTGTATGATTAGCCTCATGTAACAACCAGTTGTCTCTAACTCTCTGGGTGCCAGGGGCTACTTGAGGAACTCAGCCTTGAGCTTGACAGAAACTGCTGAGTGACCACAATGCGATTTTGATACAGGCAGCTGTTTTCCTGGTGAATATCAGTGAAATCCTGTTGCAAGAGCAGCATCTGAGAATTTAACTCTCCCAATCAGGAGCCTTACTATCTAACTTAAAGGTATGCATCTAAATCTCCCTCCCCTCTTAAGACGTCACTGTTTACTACATTGTAGTATTTTGGACAAACACGCTAGAATAATTCAACTCTGGACTAAGAGCTTCAGCGTTTCACTTTACTAAAAATTCATAAATATTTAATCCTAAGAATGGAGTCCCATAGCCACCATGCCATGTCAAGAGCAGAAGAGACAGGTACTTGGCATAAACAAAATGAATAGATAAGTTTCATGACATTTTTCATGACTCCTAAATTGCTTAACTTTTTAAGATAAAATTTGAATTGATTTTGCAAAATTTCTTGGTTAGCGTGGAGATGAAGAGTGTAAATGATACCCAAGGGTGTAATGGTTTTGTAAGCACCACAGGACAGTTTCCAGTTGTCTTTTACCTCTTACCATCAGAGTTGAAGGGGAAGCAGTATTAATAAATAAGCACATTAATACATTTATTAATAAATAGAAAACCACATTCGCTCTATTACTATTTAAAAAATCTGTTGCTACACAAAGAGAATTATTCTTTTAAGAGTCCTAAGTTCTTATTCATAGCTCATACATGTTTCCTAAATGAAAATTATTTTTCTTTTTCCAGAAACTTGGGAGTATAGTTGATACATTTTAAATTTCCCCAGAATTGTGAAAAAGAAAAAGAAAAAAAGACAGTTATGAAGATCTGAAGTTCAACTTCAGAAAGTTAGTAGGGATTACTTATACATCCTATAGGCAGTATGAGAAAATATCAAATTGTTCAACTTCAAATACTTTGAGAATGAAACAATATTAAGTATTGTTAATAATTAGAGGGCAATAGCAGCATGGCCTTGGACAAATTAAGGTATATTTGTCTACTTATGTTTCAAGGGACCCTGAAATTCTTAATTCTATGACATAATACAACATTAATTTTGTTCAGTTTACATAAAGTGAATAGTTCTAAGGTTTAAAAATTAAATTTTGCAGTGCTTCCTAAATTACACACACTACAGAAATCCTATAATATATATAGTAGGCCAATAGAGAATATCCTTATGTCCTAACTGCAAACATAGTAATTAATCCTAATGGCAAACTTATTCAGGAAACTCAGTAGCATGGGCCCAAACAATAATTTAGGACTTGAAGACCTTTTGGAGCAGTGGTTCCCCAACCTTTTTGGCACCTGGGAGCAATTTTGTGGAAGACAACTTTTTCACAGACTGAAGGGAGGAGGGGGCAACAGTTCGGAGGGTAACTCAAGCAACGGGGAATGGCAGATGAAGCTTCACTTGAGTAGCCCCCCACTCATCTCCCGCTGTGTGGCCTGGTTCCTAACGGGCCTCAGACCAGGCCAGCGCTGGTCCATGGTGGGGGTTTGGGGACCCCTGTTTTAGAGAGTCCAAGGTGACAACTCTGTACCTGCAGAGATTTTCAACAAAAGTGCAACTTTTAAAGTAAAATAAGTAAAAATAAGGTTTCATGTTGCTCTGTAAAGTTAAAACATGGATTTATTTTTTATTGCTGGAATGAGATGAATATTGATGTATTTTCAACAGCTTATATTACTCAATGCAGACATCAAGATCTGTTAAATAACAGGCACAAAGACACCCAATGAGGAACTGCCCACTGGGACTATAACCTAACATCTCCTCTATTGTATATCTTATGAAAGAAAACAAAACAAAAGCAGTTCATGGGTTTGTTAATGTAAAAGATAGTCAATATTCCAATCCCCTCATATTTCCTCAGATTAAGATGATGCTATGCTTTTCTCCTTATTTATTTTGCTACAATATTTTTATCTACTCTAGATAAAATTCAATTGTATTTGAGGTTTGGCAGACTGCCCTTTTGGCTTAACAGAGTTGATAAAAGGTTGCCAAATACCACAGTAGTTCATATTTATTTTCTCTTTTATGACATTTTTTCCCAAAGCTCTGAATTCTTTTCCTTAGCAAACCATCAATCAATTCTAGAAAAACATGACTTATTCCATGGGCTGCCAACATGACTCTATCTGCTGACAGCATGTCTTTTATGTACGTAAAATATATTTTTTAATAGTTCAAATCTGGGGTGAAGGCTTGTCAAATTTTAGAATCTTGTGTATATACCTGTGTGCAAATAGGTCTTTATCTATCTAAATACACACACATAGATATGTGTTATGTATAAACATTCCTGTTAAAAATTATTTAAAATCCCAAACATGATTCAATTTAATCTTTCCTTTTTGAGGCCTGGCATTGTGGGTAGTTCAGTGTTATCAGATGATTTTGGAGCTCTGGTAATACAGAATAGCCCCAGGTAGTATGATCTCATGTGGACTAACTCAAAGTTTAGAAGATGTTTTAAGTGTATATAACCACCTCTTGCAAAAAAATATGTTTCCAAGTCAATATCCAAGCTAAATCATATTATTAGTTATTACGTTGAAACAGGACCATCTGTTGAATGCTTTTGTCCTGCATAATCTTGGCTATGCAGGAATACCTTTCTCAGAATTGTTATGGAAGCAAATAGCTAGTCATCTAGTCTACAAACAGTTCCTTCCACGTATACTCATTAGCAAAATTTAATAACTAGTATAAGGCTCAGACAGTAAAGAATCCACCTGCCAATGCAGGAGACGCAAGAGGCCTGAGTTTGATCCCTGGGTCAGAAGGATCCCCTGGAGGTGGAAATGGCAACCCACTCCAGTATTCTTCCCTGGAGAATCCCATGGACAGAGGAGCCTGGTGGGCTGCAGTCCATATGGGGTCACAAAGAGCTGGACACAACTGAGCAGCCGAGCACAAGGATTAGGAAGACTTGCTGGGTTTGTGGTCTGACTCTGCTGTTCGCCATTTCTTGCTATGCAGTCTTAAGCGAATCACCTTTCCTCTTTAAGTGCTGTATATAAACTTGTGATAATAATGGTATAAGGTTGGGATAAAATTGCGATAATGTGTCCTACTGTGCAAATGAGCACAGAGCTTAGTATAGTGTCTCCATTCAAGCCTCCATCAGCCAATCCACTTAATTTTCAACTATTGACAACTAATTATCAGCAATTATTATGCATTTTACAAAAGTAAAACAGGGAAGCAATTTGTATCCATCATTCTGTCTCTCATGATGCCTTTCTTTCTACCTCAAATGCTGTAGTATACAATGCTCTGTCGTGTCCAATTCTTTGTGACCCTATGGACAGTAACCTGCAAGGCTCCTCTGTACATATAATTTCCCAGGCAGGAGTACTGGAGTGGGTTGCCATTTTCTATTCCAATACCTCAAATACCTACAAACTAAATGAAAAAAGTATCATAGTAAGCACTTTATTCTCCTTTTCCTTTAGTAATGCACATATAAACTCCACTGACATACTCAAATCTCAAGTTCAGTTCATAATTGAATCCCAGACTTATAGAGTATTTTAACTGTATAAAATTAGACTATCTGCAACCATCTTTCTCCCATAATGAGTAATTATTTTACATCAAAGATTTAAAAGCTGTAGTTGTATCATTCTCCCATCATCCTTTCTTCATCAAAAATAAATAAATAAATAAATATTGTAGAATGATATTTAAGAACTAGGACCTGGGATCAAAAATCCTTCTGTATTCATCTCTGTCCTTTAACAGGTGTGTGAGTCACTTGACTTCTTAAGCTTTAATTCTTGTCTCTGAAGTTGAATAATAACTAGTGTTTTAAGAAACTTTAAGTGAGAATATGTATGGAAAGAGCTTTACACAATGCATGGTATAAAAAACACTAAATATCTGTGATTATTATTAACATAATATTGAATGCTTTGAAAGCTTCATATGGACTTGGACCACCCTCTTAATGACTCTACTTTTTAAATGCTTCAAGTTGAAAAGTTAGAAAATTATGATGCTCTTGTCTATCTCATTGTTTAAATAAAAATAAATATTGTAGAGCGATATTAATAAAATAGGACCTAGGTTCAGAAGAATTCATAATTATAACAGTGTTTTTTTTAACTTTTTGAACTCTCTTTTATAGTAAAAATGTAAAAGGAGGAGATAGATAGCATTCTGGTTGGGTTTTGTTTTCTAGATGTATCCTGGGAGGGCTATATGTGGGAGAAGAGCAGTGAGTGTGGTGGGAACAGACTGGGGAAAGTTTCAGAGTCATTGCTACAGTGTACCAGACTAAAAGACAAACTTTCACAACCTCATCTTGGTAGTTTCCTCCCAAATTTGCATCCAGAGTTACGAAAGGGCCAGACCTGAAGCAAAGGCTAGACTTCACTCTCAAATAAAGCGAATATGTACAAGTATCATATGCCACAAGTCCACACTACTGAACAAAGCAAGTTTTGGCAAATGTAAGGACATGGATTATATACAGATGTTTCAATTTCTTTCTCTCTGATAATGAAGAAAGACAGAATAGCTGAAATTTGATTATTATCATTTCTATAGTGAGATGATATATCATCAATATGCTATAAATGATGTAGACTAGATAAAAGCCAGTATAGGCAATGAACTTACATTTATAGGAAATAACAGATGTATAAAATTTACATTTATAAAAGATATTTTGAGGGAGATAGTTCAGTTACTCAGGTGTGTCTGACTCTTTGCGATCTTATGGACTACAGCACACCAGGCTGCCCTATCCATCACCAACTCCCAGAGCTTGCTCAAACTCATGTTCATTGGTAGTAATAAAGCAGTTTAACATCAGATTACTTTACTGCTAAGATTTTAAAAAATAGAATGAACTAAATGTTAACAGATTTGAGAGCATGTAATGTGATCCAGTTTCTGATTCTAGCCTGTTAACTCTTTTAAACCCAACGTGATTGAATTCAAGTTTACTGAAAATATTTCTATTCTTGCTTCCATATAAAGCATTAGTAGGTTAATTGACCACAGAGGTGATATAGACTATCAGCCTTAGTGAATGCAGATTAGTCATGACTACTCCTGGTCCTGTTTCTTAAAGACTCTAAGGCAGTTGCATCATTGAAATCTGAAAGCTTATTTATTAGAAATGTAGAATCTCAGGACCTAACAAAGAATTATTGAATGCAGATTTGCATTTTAACAAGCACTCCAAGAGATTTATGTACACATTAGGCACGCTAAAGATACTGAAAATTTTAAGGAAATCACTTCTTTTTTCTTAAAGGAGAGTACCTGGAGACTAGATACAAAAATCACTGAGTACGGAGTACAATGAAAGCATGTTAAAGTTAATAGAAAAAATTTAACTTTACTATAACAGAAAACAAGCAAATGGTCATGATCACAAAATTTTTATGAAATCTTTTTTTTAAATACTATTTTTCAATAAATAACAATGCTTAAATTATTAACAAATCTGTGGACAAATAGAAAAAAGAATTAGCAAATTCTAGAAAATCACTAAATATAGTAGCAAGGTTATCTATCTGTAAGGTTCAATATTATCATTAAGCTTTTTGTGTCTGTATCTAGCACAGACTTGTGATTATAACAATTTAGCCAACCTGTACATACTTCCCAGTTCAGTGACTTCTAATTTCAGTTCATTTCTTTGTTTATACTTATGTTCTGGATGTACTTACAAGCTCATGAAAGCACAGACTATGTTTTACTAGCTTTTTTTTTTCTTTTTTTTTTTTTTTTGTTTTACTAGCTTTTACAATTCTTATATCTATGTAAGTTCTTGCCAAAGAGAGAGAGAGAGAGAGAGAGAGAGAGAGAGAGATGCTTAATGAATATCTACTAAGTGTCATTGAAAATATATTCCACAAAGTCAACATAAACAGAAGCTTTCATAAATTATGTAAGAAGGGCCCACACTTTGGCATTGACCCTAATGACCAGAGAAAATAATGTTATTGATAATAATAATTTTATATATTACTGAAGAAATACAAGATACTGCAATAATAAAAAAAAGCATGAAATTCAAAAAGGAAGAAAATTAGGCATAAAGAAAGATGTGAGTGGAAAATGCAAACCAAAAATGACTATATATTGTGGAATTATGCTTCATTGCTATGTTTTTTAGTATCAGAAAGCAATGCAGACAAAATTTATTGGCGTTAATATTTTGTAAGGCTTGTCTAACTCAATGAAACTATCAGTCATGCCATGTAGGGCCACCCAAGATGGACACATCATGGTGGAGAGTTCTGACAAAACATGATCCACTGGAGAGTGGAGTGGATCTACATGATCCACTGGAATGGCTAACCACTTTAGTATTTTTGCTTTGAGAACCCCATGAATAGTATGAAAAGGCAAAAAATACAACACTGAAAGATGAACTCTCCAGGTCAGTAGGTGCCCAATATCCTACTGGAGAACAGTGGAGAAATACTCCAGAGAGAATGAAGAGGTGGAGAAAAAGCAAAAACAATGCCCAGTTGTGAATGTGACTGGTGATGGAAGTAAAGCCTGAGCTGTAAAGAATAATATTGCATAGGAAAATGGAATGTTAGGTCTATGAATAAAGACAAATTGGAAGTAGTCAAACAGGAGATGGCAAGAGTGAACATCAACATTTTAGGAATCAGTGAACCAAAATGGACTAGAATGGGTGAATTTAACTCAGATTATATTATATCTACTTACTGTGGGCAAGAATATCTTAGAAGAAATGGTGCAGCCCTCATAGTCAACAAGAGAGTCCAAAATGCAGTTCTTGGGTGCATTCTCATAAATGACAGAATGATCTGTTTGTTTCCAAGGCAAACCATTCAATATCACAGTATTCCAAGTCTATGCCCTGACCAGTGATGCTGAAGAAGCTGAACGGTTCTATGAAGACCTAGAAGACCTCCAGAAATAACACCTAGAAAAGATGTCCTTTTCATTATAGGGTACTGGAATGCAAAAGTAGGAAGTCAAGAAACACCTCGAGTAAAAGGCAAATTTGGCCTTGGAGTACGGAATGAAGCAGAGCAAAGGCTAACAGACTTTTGCCAAGAGAACACACTGGTCATAGAAAACACCATCTTCCAACAACACAAGAGAAGACTCTACGCATGGACGTCACCAGATGGCCAATACAAAATCAAATTGATTTTAATCTTTGCAGCCAAAGATGGAGAAGTTCTATACTATCAGCAAAAATAAGCCTGGGAGCTGACTGTGGCTCAGATCATGAGCTCTATATTACAAAATTCAGACTTAAATTGAAGAAAGTATGGAAAGCCATTAGAACATCCAGGTAAGACCTAAATCAAATCCCTTACAATTGTACAGTGGAAGTGACATATAGATTCAAAGATTTAGATCTGATAGACAGAGTGCCTGAAGAACTATGGATGGAAGTTCATGACATTGTACAGGAGGCAGGGATCAAGACTAAACAAGGCCAAATGGTTGTCTGAGGAGGCCTTACAAATAGCTGTGAAAAGAGGAAAAGCTAAAGGCATAGGAGAAAAGGAAAGCTATATTCATTTGAATGCAGAGTTCCAAAGAATAGCAAGGGGAGATAAGAAAGCCTTCCTCAGTGAGCAATGCAAAGAAGTAGAGGAAAACAAGAAAAGGGGAAAGACTTGAGATCTCTTCAAGAAAATTAGAGGTACCAAGGGAACATTTCATGCAAAGATGGGCTCAATAAAGGACAGAAATGGTATGGACCTAACAGAAGCAGAAGATATTAAGAAGAGGTGGCAAGAATACACAGAAGAATTATGCATAAAGATCTTCATGACCAGATAACCATGATGGTGTGATCACTCACTGAGAGCCACAAATCCTGGAATGTGAAGTCAAGTAGATCTTAGGAAGTGTCACTATGAACAAAGCTAGTGGAGGTGATGGAATTCCAGTTGAGCTATTTCAAATCCTAAAAGATGATGCTGTGAAAGTGCTGCACTCAATATGCCAACAAATTTGGAAAACTCAGCAGTGGCCACAGGACTGGAAAAGTTCAGTTTTCATTCCAATCCCAAGAAAAGGCAATGCCAAAGAATGTTCAAACTACCACACAATTATACTCATCTCACACACTAGCAAAGTAATGCTCAAAATTCTCCAAGCCAGACTTCAACAGAACATGAACTATGAACTTCCAGATGTTCAAGCAGGATTTTGAAAAGGCAGAAGAATCAGAGATCAAATTTCCAACATCCACTGAATCATGGAAAAAGAAACAGAATTCCAGAAAAACATACAGTTCTGCTTTATTGACTACACCAAAGTCTTTGACTGTGTGGATTACAACAAACTGTGGAAAATTCTTCAAGAGAAGGGAATACCAGACCACCTAACCTGCTTCCTGGAAATCTGTATGCAGGTCAAGAAGCAACAGTTAGAACTGGGCATGGAAAAAAAGACTGGTTTCAAATAGGGAAAGGAGTATGTCAAGGCTGTATATTGTCACTCTGATTTTTTAACTTATATGCAGAATACATAATGCAAAATGCTGGGCTGGATGAAGCACAAGGTTTCCAGGAGAATTATCAGTAACCTCAGATATGCAGATGACACCTCCCTTGTGACAATGCAAAGAAGAACTAAAGAGCCTCTTGATGAAAGTGAAAGAGGAGGTTGGAAAAGTTGGCTTAAAATGCAACATTTAGGAATCTAAGATCATGGCACCTGGTCCCATCACTTCATGGCAAATAGATGGGGAAACATTGGAAACAGTGAGAGATTTTATTTTCTTGGGCTCCAAAATCACTGCAGATAGTGACTACAGCCATGAAATTAAAAGATGTTTGCTCCTTGGAAGAAAAGCTATGACAAACATAGTTAGCATATTAAAAAGCATAGACATTAATTTTCCAACAATGGTCCATCTTGTCAAAGCTATATTTTTTCCAGTAGTCATGTATGGATGTGAGAGTTGGACTATAAAGAAAACTGAGCGCCAAAGAATTGAAGCTTTTGAACTGTGGTGTTGGAGAAGACTCTTGAGAGTCCCTTGGACTGCAAGGAGATCCACCCAGTCCATCCTAAGGGAAATCAGTCCTGAACATTCACTGGAAGGACTGGTGCTGAAGCTGAAATTCCAATACTTTGGCCACCTGATGCCAAGAACTGACTCATTGGAAAAGACCCTGATGCTGTGAAAGGCTGAAGGCAGGAGGAAAAGTGAATGATAGAGGATGAGGTGGTTGGATGGCATCACCGACTCTATGGACATGAGTTTGAGTCCAGCTCTGAGTTTGAGCAAGTTTGAAATTTAGGAAGCTCTGAGAGTTGGTGATGGACAGGGAAGCCTGGTGTGCTGCAGTCCATGGGGTCACAAAGAGTTGGAGACGACTGAGCAACTGAACTGAACTATACTGATTTTATAAACCCACAAAATGGCAATATTTTTTTCTGTTAACTTTACAGTTTAATTTGTAAGTCAAAAATAATCCATGTGGAATTGTCAGAAAATTCACTGTCCAAAAAAAAGCACTAAAATTTAAGTTTACGTTTATCATTTATCAGTTATGTGACAATGGATAAGTTATTTAACTTCTCAGAGTCTCATTTTCCTCATCTGTTAAAAGAGTAGATAAGAAAATGATTTAAATTAACTTATTTACAAAACAGAAATAGACTCATAGACATAGATAGCAATCTTATGGTTACCAAAGCGAAAAGGGAGGGGAGATTAAATTGGGAATTTGGGGTGAGCAAACATACATCACTATGGCTGAATGAAGCACAAGCTGGAATCAAGATTGCCAGGAAAAGTATTAATAACTTCAGATATGCAGATGACACTACCCTAATGGCAACACATGAAGAGGAACTAAAGAGCCTCTTGATGAAATGAAAGAGAAGAGTGAAAAATCTGGCTTAAAACTCAGTCTTCAAAAAACAATGATCATGGTATCTGGTCCCCTTACTTCATGGCAATAGATAGGAAAAAAAAATGGAAATAGTGACAGACTTTATTTTCTTGGGCTCCAAAATCACTGCAGATGGTGACTGTAGCCATGAAATTAAAAGACACTTGTTCCTTGGAGGAAAGGCTATGACAAACTTAGACAGTATATTAAATAGCAGAGACATCACTTTGCTGACAGAGGTCTGTCTAGTCAAAGCTATGGTTTTTCCAGTAGCCATGTACAGATCTGTGAGTTGAATCATAAACAAGGCTGAGCACACAAGAATTGATGCTTTTGAACTTTGGTGCTGGAGAAGACTCTTGAGAGTCCCTTGGATAGCAAGGAAATCAAACCAGTCAATCCTAAAGGAAATCAACCATGAATATTCATTGGAAAACCTGATTCTGAAGCTCATGCTCCTATTCTTTGGCCACCTGATGTGAAGAGTTGGCTCATTGGGAAAGACCCTGATGTTGGGAAACATTGAGAGTAGGAAGAGAAGCAGATGACAGAGGATGAGATGGTTGGATGGCTTCATGGATATAAGTCTGAGCAAACTCTGGGAGACAGTGAAGGACAGAGAAGCCTGGTGTGCTAAAGTCCATGGGATCACAAAGAGTCAGTCGTGACTTAGCAACTGAACAAAAAATGTATAAAATAGATAAGCAATGAAGACTTATACACCTGAAATATTATAAATTAACTATTCTTCAGTATAAAACAAAAACTAAAGAAATATGAGAGTATTATCTTACAGAAAAAAAAAGTAGATAAGAATATATAGTATTGTAAGAGATATAATGAAAGTAAAGTACTGAGCAGACAGCTGCTCAGAGGTAGCTATGGTTATTTATACCAGCTTATATAGATAAGAATGAGCACTTAAGTGTAAATTAAATCTCTAACACTAATACAAAATATTTCTATCTTCTTAAGATAATTTAATAATTTTCTGCAGCACTCTATCTAAAAGACGCCAAAGAGATTTGAAGAATCTTATAACTGTCAAAGCGAAAAACATTTTCAAGTAGCAAATATTATTTTGGTGAAATCTTCCAAGTTTAAGAAAAATAATCATTGTTATGGAGGCTAAATAAGACCTTTTCTATGTCATTGTCAATAACACCACATGGTATATATTACCAGTTTTTTATAGATGAGGAAACTGAACAAATATATAATTCCATTTCAGTTGATACAAGTATATTTTTATCTCATCCTTCTTATCATCGGTTATCATTGTAACTAACAGTGATAATGAAATAAAGCTCCTTCTAAAAGCACCTTTTGGGAATTGATTGCAATTACATTGAACATTATTTTAGAACAGGCATTCTGGGGACAAAAAGAAGTCATGTCTACTACAAATTTTGTCCCAAATCTGTTTACAAATGAAATTTTATTTTAGTTAATTAAAGAAACAAAAACATTAAAACAGTTAACTTCTAGATATTATGAATGCTGATTTCAATTATTAATTCTTAGTCTCTTGGGCCTTTTGTCCACCAGAGAGGAAAACAGTGGAAAGATGTATTCTTGCTATTTTACAAAGAAATTCTAATTGACACAGGGACCAAAGCAGTTGTATTGAAGAATCTGCTAATGAGGCCCCTATGGTCCTGAATCAAGCGCCTTCCTGTGTACCAGGTGTGTGATTGTCAAAGATTTTGTAATCATGAGGGGAGTAACTAATAAAGCTATTTTAAGGAATGCTCTCATTCAGCTTCCCTGGTAATTTTTTCCTATGCTTAAAATATTTCATCAAACTAATAGATTGAAAACATTTTTGCTCACTGGCAGTCAACTCCAGTATTATTCAGATGACTCCCTCACTTTCATTCTTTCTTTTCCTTTGTTAAAAAGTTTATAGTCCAAAATATTTTTGTAATATTTAGAGAATATTACTTAGAGAAAATCACAAAATGTAAAGAATGTTTTAATAAAATGGCTTATGGATTGAGCCACTTCTTTCAATATTTTCTAGGGGTAGAACTTTCAGGATAAGCATAATCCTGTAAGGATTAGACAACAGCTGGAGGAAAGAGATGCAAAATGTATAAGGTGATGAAACATAAAATGTGGGAATAAAAATCCCAAAGACAACTATACAATGAGTGTTATAAGAATTGGTTGTGCTAAACTGGGCATCTTAAAAATAAACAAACAAACAAACAAAAACAGAGAAAGAAAAAGAAAACAGAAGGTTTAGCCACCACTCCAACCAAATCCTGTTGGTCAAGGGACTCTAATATTTAAGTGACATATTAAAGACACTGATAAATCACTACGTCAAACACTCAGATTACTGTACTCTGATGATATCTTGGAAGAAATTACTTGCATATAAAATGTATCTGATCTGTCTAGGAGCAACTCATTTCCTATTCAGATTTCACAGCCTAAGGCACTGATGGAGCCTGGATGGGTTTTAAAGTAGTATGTGAAAGGAAGAAAGAGAGCAAGGGAATACCATAAAACAGAAGAGCACAGAGCACCATGTCTCACTGTGGATTGTTATTTCCATGAGCACTAACAATTTAAAAAGGGACTAATCTTAGGACTGATGACCTCAGTTTAGTTGTTACAGAATTGAAAATAATATATGCAAAAATAATTAAGAGCAGATTTATCACTTCCATTATTTTTCCTTTGGTTTAAATCTCCTCATAGTCTCCCATAAAGGCAAAGTGGTACTTATAGTTCCAATGGCAACCATTATAGAGGTTAGGTTGTTCCTATACTATCCCAAATCCCCAATTAATTATGTTCACACTTGCCAGTTGCTCCAGCCTAAAAGAGGATAGGCAATCAACAGGCAATCGAGTAATCTCTTATACCCAGTAAATACAAATTGTTTACATGGAGCTATTCACTTTCCTTTTTTCTACCAGGAGTTTGATGGATGGAGTCAGCAATGGTTTTGAAGGCTGATTTTTTTATAAGCACCAACTTTTTCACTTGTGGAGAAATGAGAAGATCGCTACTATGGCTGATCCATGTGGTTAATAGAACAGAGATGACTGCCTCAGGCATTCTGACTCTCAGAACGCCTAAGGCAATTCCTAAAGCAATAAAACCAGTATCTAATTTGACATAATCAAAGGAGGCATGTATTAAGTAATATAGATTTATTCTATTGTTTAACCAGAATGTGAGAAAAAAAAAGAAAGAAATTTTAGCCAAACAACCCTTGGTGCATAGTTGGTACTCAATAAATATTTGTTGAATGTGTAAATGAATGGAAAACTAAGGAAGGAAGAAGTTTGGAAGAAAATGAAGGAAAGGAAGGAGGGAAAAGATAAATATCAAAATAAATGTAATTTACCTATCCGGCTTCCCTGGTGGCTTAGTAGTAAAGAACACTATGCCACTGCAGGAGACATGCGTTTGATCACTGGGTCAGGAAGATCCCCTGGAGAAGGACATGGCAACCCACTGCAGTATTCTTGCCTGGAGAATCCCATGCACAGAGGAGCCTAGTAGGTTACAGTCCATGGGATGGCGAAGAGTTGGACAAAACGGAGCAAATAAACACAGCACAGCACAGTGAAATTCAGACCCCCAATATCCTAGCCTCTTTAAAGCAATATCCTAAATAAAAAATCAGAGACAAAGTTAAAAAACAGAAAAGGTTTGTTACTACCAGAATATAGGCTTTTAAAATACCAGTAAGAAGAAGGAAACAAGTGACAAGCAAGCTACCAGCAGCCTAATTCTAATTGGTAAAACATAGTCATGTTAATGTGTAAATGTAGCCCTGAAGTAAAACATATAGATGCTACCAGGAATGTTCAGCTTACCCAGGGATCAGAGGAAAATATAGACATTGCGGCTATTACCTTCTAAAGAGTCAACACATAGGGTATTATGGAGGAATAAGGTACCTTTTAGTTAGTAAAATATGCTGCAAAATGATAAAAGTAGTACCCTTCAAATTGGTCTATTCAGAATTTACTTAATAACTTAGAATTGTAATCACATTTAAGCCGAACAAGTGTGACTCCATTTTAGCTTTTTTCTTTTCCATTCATAATTTTCTCTAACAGTAATTTATTGAGCCGTTATTAGCCAATGATTGTTATAAGATGCACAACTTCTAATTTCAGTCTCCTTAGATATTCATCAAATGTAACTTATTAAATATCTGTCCTATTATTTTACAGGGTTATATTTGCATAAAAATAAATACTTAGAAAATTAGGTAGTAATGTAAGTCTTATTAGTTACCCATGCCTGAAACAAGACTGATTTGATGCACAGAAAAAAAAAAAAAGTTTGATTACGAATATCCATATATCCCTTAATGGACTCCCAATGAAACAACCAGCTTTAAATGCCCTGATTTTATTAATTAAACTAAAAACAAATATTATATTGAGATTGTATCCTCATGCCGTAACGTGATTCTAAGATGAATGCAATTATTTTCCATGATATCATTTCAAAGTTTGGGAAAAAGTTTATTGAATATTGCTATTCATTATGATAGGTGATTTCCATGTATCATGTTCCCAAAGCAAGTCTATAAATTAGGGATTGTAATTCTTTCTCACAAAGTGGAAAATTAAGATGTAAAGAAATTCTGTAACCACTCCAAATTCATGTAACTCTTAGGTGTGCAGAATGGAGAATATATGTCTAAGAACAGAATGCACACTCTTTTAGCCACCAGGCTCTGGTCCTAGGTAAGATGGCAAAGGTGTCTACAAAATCAACAAATTGAAATTAAACTGGTCCTAGATCAGTAGGATTATGATGAAGTGATAATATAAGCAGAGTTAGAACCCAAGTCAGAGACATGCACACAATTTCTCTCTTGTCTCCCAAACACATACACACATATTCACAATCACAGTATTTTAAATTGACTCCCTTTTCTTTATCCAACTTAAGTTGGCATTAATATTCTTTCCTGTTTCTGTACAGCCTGAAGATAGTAGGAGGTGAAATTTCTCTGTAGATATCCAAAATGTTTGGTGTAATTTTATAAATGTTTTCAACCTGGTAGGTAAAGAAACATACATTATTTTTGAAACAAGCTTTAGGTTTGTGAGCTTTGGTGTGTTCATGTTTTTATTATTTGAGTATAAACTCAGTTGACTGTATAGTAACTACCATTTGCATTGTTAACATGTTGAGATCACAGAATTTTAGAGGTTTATTAACTCCTTAAATGATGATTGTTGCATATACCTCCTTGTTCTTCCTAAATTTGAGTTAGGAAAAGACAGTCTGCAGAAAAGAAATTCTCTAAAGTAACTGTTTTGTTTAGTAATTTTAATTTGTATAAAATATATTTCTCCCTCACACATCTGTCTCCATGTCTCTTTCACATCTGTCTATCTGCTTGATGCATATTGCTGAACATAATCCAACCATTGAACCATTTGCAAGAATCCACAATGAACAGAACCTAAGTGCATATTAAATGCATTTAATTAGCATTTTCTAGTTTAGTTCTCATTTTAATAAATAATCATTGTAATATTGTAGTAGTATTGATATTTTTGAGAGAAATTACTTAATTTCATACAAGTGAAATTATGCATTTAGTATTTTTTTCCATATTAAATAAATAAATAATAGGCTCCAAAATTCCTTTTTCAACATTCTGGAGAACTGTTTCACTGGGGACCAAAATAAATATATCCAAATAAATCACTGATGCTGGATATAAAATACACAGACCTTTATTTTCTAAGGGACAGAGTCTCAATTTTGTTTCTTCATTGGTAACATTTCAATTTGAGACTAGATTTCCATTAGGGAGTTTTGAAATATTGACTGGTTTCAGTGTACTACTGAGATGGAACAGTCTTCATAAATTCAGGCATATGACTATGCCCTTTTTTCCTAGCGATGGACAGATTCACTAGCTAGTCAAATAACAAAACTAATATTTTAATGAAAATGTGCCAAATAAACAAAAAAACTGAGCTTAGAATATATCAAATCAAGGACCTACTGTGTAAGTCAGGGAACTCATAGAACTATGCTCAATATATTCAATTTTTGTAATAATCTATAAGAGAAAATAATCTGAAAAATAATATCCCTGTATATATTTGTATATATATATGCATATACATATATACATATGAAACTAACACAACATTCTAAATCAAGTATACTTCAAGTTAAAAAAAAATAAAGAATATATCAAATCAATAGTCTAATTAATAATTCATACTACTTTTCTTCCATGTTGCAAACACAAAGCCAGAACCATAAGCAAAGCATGAGAATCAGTATTCCCTGTCAAGAAAATGTGATGATTTATTTCAGATGCAAAGCCAAAGCATTTAAAATAAAGCTTAAAATGGCTGTCAATAGCTATGATTACAACAAAGTACCCTACAAAGAAGGGGTTCGTTAGGGCAGCCAAAATCAACAGATGTGTTCCAGCTCATCACTTCCTCCAGTTGAGCATAAGAAAGATAAAGTGTTTGGCTATGGCATCCATATTTTAAATAAATATAAGAGAATACTACTTGAACCTCTTGATGCCAAATTTTACTGGATCCTTGGGTCTTACGAGAGCTGCCTCCTAAATCTTTCTTCCTTTTCTTTTTCCTTTTTCTTTATTTCTTCCTTCCATCCTTCCTTCCTTCCTTTCTTTTCTTTCTTTCTTTCCCCTTCATAAATCTTTCCATTTGCTTCCTCTGAAAGTAGTTGATGAGGAGAAAAAACAAACTTTCAGAAGATGTTTTAAAGCTTGACTCTTTCTTAATTAAAACAAATAATGTTGAAAGGACTGGAGGGGAAAAGCTCAGAATCTAAGTATGTACCCAGCCTGTAGTTCAAAATGGTTTTAAGGTTAATGACTATTACTATGAAAATAAATATGGAGATTTCTTTTTTATTGGAACCTATTTGATTGAAGGACACCTCTAGTTAGACTTTCAGTAAATCCCCAAAAATATGTGAGAAAGAATAACTGTTGGATCTTTGAAAAATTTGCTTTGCAATTTCTTTTCATTCTAATTCATTAGAGAGAGCAAACACAAGTTTCAATAGAAAAGTGCACTATGGTTCTTTTAAATAAACAAAAATAATGTTTATATGTTAATCTTCATTTATAGTAATACAAAGTAAGTAAATTTTTGTATTTGGAGAAGAAAATGACTGGAAGATCTCATGGACACAAGAGCCTGGTGGATACATTCCATGGGGCCACAAAACAGTCAGACATGACTTAGTGACTAAACAGTTTTTAGGATAAGTAGGAATATTGTGAGTAATCAGCAAATGGTAAAGTTCATCTTAATCCAAGAGGTATTTTGTAGACAATTAAGTTAAAATTGTTATTGGCTCTCCCAAAGAAAATAAATTTAGTCATAAAAATGAAGCAGAAAACATCATCCACATTATGAGTTGTACCTAGGGTGCTAGTTAATCCAAGGAAACCTAGATAACTTTTTTGTCCCTGTAAATGCTTCGCTTGTCTTACAGGAGATGTGCTCTACCTGGTGAAAGATTTTCCAAACACCAAGCCAACTCTGGGCTTTTTCACCCAAACCAGATTGACTATGTGGCCACACTGAATCAGATATTTTCTATTTTTCTTTTTCTTTATTCTTATCCTATAAAAACTTTCTGGTGTCTATACCATTTTGCAATTCTCTCAAAGGAGTCTACTCAGCAATCAAATTTGTTTCAGTTCAATTCAGTTCAGTTCAGTTCAGTCACTCCGTCGTGTCTGACTCTTTGTAACCCCATGTAACCCCATTGTGTTGTAACCCCATTACACAACCCCATGTTGTGTAATCCACAACATGCCCGGCCTCCCTGTCCATCACCAACTCATGGAGTTTACCCAAATTCATGTCCATTGAGTTAGTGATGCCATCCAACCATCTCACCCACTGTTGTCCCCTTCTCCTCCTGTCTTCAATCTTTCCCAGCATCAGGGGCTTTTCAAATGAGTCAGAACTTTGCATCAGGTGGCCAAAGTATTGGAGTTTCAGCTTCAATATGAGTCCTTCCAATGAACACTCAGGATTGATCTCCTTTAGGATGGACTGGCATATCTCCTTGCAGTCCAAGGGACTCTCAAGAGTCTTCTCCAGCACTACAGGTCAAAAGCATCAATTCTTCAGTGCTCAGCTTTCTTATAGTCCAACTCTGACATCCATACCTGACACTGGAAAAACCATAGCCTTGACCAGACAGACCTTCGTTGGCAAAGTATTGTCTGCTTTTTTATTTTTTTTTTAGTTGGAGGCTAATTAATTTACAATATTGTAGTGGGTTTTGTCATACATTGACATGAATCAGCCATGGAGTTACATGTATTCCCCATCCCGATCCCCCATGTCTGCTTTTTAATATGCTGTCTTGGTCATAATTTTCCTTCCAAGGAGTAAGCGTTTTCTAATTTCATGGCTGCAACCACCATCTGCAGTGATTTTAGAGCCCCGAAAAATAAAGTCTCTCACTGTTTCCCATGTATTTGCCATGAAGTGATGGGACCGGATGCCATGATCTTAGTTTTCTGAATGTTGAGCTTTAAGCCAACTTTTTCACTCTCCTTTTTCACTTTCATCAAGAGGCTCTTTAGTCATCTGCATAGCTGAGGTTATTGATATTTCTCCTGGCAATCTTGATTTCAACTTGTGCTTCCTCCAGCCCCGCCTTTCTCATGATGTACTCTGCATAGAAGTTAAATAAGTAGGCTAACAATATACAGCCTAGAAGTACTCCTTTTCCTATTTGGAACCAGTCCGTTGTTCCATGTCCAGTTCTAACTGTTGCTTCCTGACCTGCAGACAGGTTTCTCAAGAGGCAGGTCGGGTGGTCTGGTATTCCCATCTTTTTCAGAATTTTCCACAGTTTATTGTGATCCACAGAGTCGAAGGCTTTGGCATAGTCAATAAAGCAGAAATAGATGTTTTTTTGGAACTCTCTCACTTTTTCAATGATCCAGCGGATGTTGGTATTTTGATACTTGGTTCCTCTGCCTTTTCTACAATCAGCTTGAACATCTGAAAGTTCATGGTTCACATAATGCTGAAGCCTGGCCTGGAGAATTCTGAGCATTACTTTACTAGTATGTGAGATGAGTGTAGTTGTGCAGTAGTTCAAGCATTTTTTGGCATTGCCTTTCTTTGGGATTGGAATGAAAACCAACCTTTTCCAGTCCGGTGGCCACTGCTGAGTTTTCCAAATTTGTTGACATATTGAGTGCAGCACTTTCACAGCATCATCTTTGAGGATTTGAAATAGCTCAACTGGAATTCCATCACTTCCACTAGCTTTATTTGCAAAGATGCTTCCTAAGGCCCACTTGACTTCGAATTCCAGGATGTCTGACTCTAGGTGAGTGATCATGCCATCGTGTTTATCTGGGTCATGAAGATCTTTTTAGTACAGTTCTGTGTATTCTTGCCACCTCTTCTTAATATCTTCTGCTTCTGTTAAGCCCATACAATTTCTGTCTTTTATTGAGCCTATCTTTGCTTGAAATGTTCCCTAGGTTGAAAAAAGGGAACCTCTAAAAAAATTTCTAAGAACCTCTGAGAAAATCTCTAATTTTCTTGAAGAGATTTCTAGTATTTCCCATTCTATTGTTTTCCTCTATTTCTTTGCACTGATCACTGAGGAAGGCTTTCTTATCTCTCCTTGCTCTTCTTTGGAACTCTGCATTCAAATGGGTATATCTTTCCTTTTCTCATTTACCTTTAGCTTCTCTTCTTTTCACAGCTACTTGTAAGACCTCTTCAGACAGCTGTCTTGCCTTTTTTGCATTCCTTTTTCTTGGGGATGGTCTTAATACCTGTCTCCTGTACAATGTCATGAACCTCTGTCCATAGTTCATCAGGCTCTCTGTCTATCAGATCTAGTCCCTTATGTCTATTTCTCCCTTCCACTGTATAATCATAAGGGATTTCACTTAGGTCATACCTGAATGGTCTAGTGGTTTCCCCTACTTTCTTCAGTTTAAGTCTGAATTTGGCAATAATGAGTTCATGATCTGAGCCATAGTCAGCTCCCGGTCTTTTTTTTGCCGCTTTTATAGAGCTTCTCCATCTTTGGGTGCAAAGAATATAATCAGTCTGATTTTGGTGTTGGCCATCTGGTGATGTCCATGTGTAGAGTCTTTCTTGTGTTGTTGGAATTTGTTTGCACCCCTTAAATTGTCTCTTTTAATCTATCTTTAACATATTTAATTTATTATTTGTTCTACTTCTTGTAGAATTTTTGTCGATATTCCTAGCCTTCCAGCCCCTGTTCAACTCATTGATTATCAAAAGGATTCCTCCTTTGATATAACTAATCTATTCATAAACTATCAAAATCATATTTTGATTACAATGTAAGTTCAATTTGAATGATATGTTTTTACTTATTTACATTTTGCAAGGCTTTTATATTTCTAGTGACCTTGACTTCTTTGTTGTGCAACTGTAAGTTATGTTATGTTCAGCCGAAAGCAATATTTTCCACTAGGTAAATAAGTACAATCAGTTTTCCCACTCAGATCTGTCTTAAATCTCTGGATTAGGGAAAAAAAACAAAAATGAAGATACTTCAGACTATCAGAAAGACATAGGCAACAAGAGGAAAATTGAATCACAGAAATATAGCAGCTATTCCTTTTTTGAACCTTACAGAGTAATGGGGTTTATACAAACATAAGCTAAATGGACCATTTTATCCTTCTGAGACTTTCTATAAGCCACACTCATAAGAGTCATACTTCAGTAGTGATGGCACAACATATCTTCAACCAAGTACTTAGTCAGTTTTCATAGAAAAATGCAGTATTTTAAATGCATCCTTAAGAGAGTAAGCCAGAATATTTATTTTCTGGGAGAAATAAATTTAGAGTGGTAAATTATACAGGGGTATTTTTATTAAGTCATCCTAATTTCATAGCAGTTCTACAAACTCTGTGACCAGAATCCCCAACTTAAAAATAAAACATCTGTTAATTGTTTCTGTATGAAATTGTTATCCTTATGTGAGGACTCTTGCGGTGTATTGAATTCCCAATGCGCCTTAATACCAAAACTGGAAATAATTAGGAACATGTTGGAAGGCTTAGCTGGGAAATATGTTAATTTGACTTAGAGACAGTTTTTTTTTTTTCCTCCTGTACATTTGTTTTTGTAGTTTTCTTATTGATTTGTCTATATGATTTTATGTCAACTGACTACTTGTAAAATTGCAGTATGTATGAACTCTGATTTTACAAAATGTTGAAAGCTGTTTCCTTTATTACTGAACTTTGTGCTTCAACCTATATCAATGTTTTAAGATGTCAATGTAAAGCAGCGTGGTTCAATTCAATAGTCCCTTGTTTTCTCATTCTTTTTTAAACTTTATTGAGGAATAATTGACAAGTATAATTATATATGTTTCAAGTGTACAGTGTGATGATTTGATACACAGTATAATATGATTACCAAGATCAAGATAATTACACAGTGGTCAACTCATGTAGTAGACATAGGTAATTCGTTTGCGTGTGGTAAGATCTACTTTCAGTAACTCTCAGGTTTACAAGACTTTTATTTTAACTAGAGTCACATGAGATCCTCAGGACTTACACTTCTTAGAGCTAAAATTTGTACCCTTTGACTTACATCACCCTATTTTCCCTCTCTCTAGCCCTTGAGTGAAGTGAAGTGAAGTGATATTCACTCAGTCATTTCCGACTCTTTGCAACCCACGGACTATACAATCCATGGAATTCTCCAGGCCAGAATACTGGAGTGGGTAGCCTTTTCCTTCTCCGGGGGATATTCCCAACCCGGGGATTGAACCCAGGTCTTCCACATTGCCACTGTTTTATTCTGTTTCTATTTTTCTGTTTTAATTTTTTTACAGTGTATTCATGCTTTGTAATTCACTAGGTGTTTATTCCATTTGGTACTTTTTAAATTCCTTGGAAAATATGTGCTAAGCAGAGCCCTAGAGAGGAAGAGCTAACAAGTTGGGGAATCTGTTTACATGAAGTTGGCTTTTTTTTTTTTTAAGATTCCACATGTAAATGATAATACCACATAGTATTTGTCTTCCTTTTTCTGGCTTATTTTGCTTACCATATTGCCCTTCAGATACTAACTATATAAAGAAGTTGGCTAAACACACACACACACACACACACACACACACACACACACACATACCTAAGCATTAAGATTTTCTATTTCCACACACATACTTATTTATAAGATTTACTAATTTCATGGATTTAGTCTTATCTTGGCATGAAGATCTTGAGTATTTAGCATGCTCAATAATCACAATTATCCAAGATTGTTAGAGAATGGGCATCTCTGACTAAATTATTAATAGTTAGACGTTAAAAGGCACAGGTTCATGGATTACCAATACTCAAAGATTTAGAACCTGCATCCCAAAAGGCATATCCTACTTTTAGCTTCTTGACAAGCTTCTGAGATTAGTCTGGATCATAGTATTACACAATACTCTAGATTTTTTAAATTGCTTAACACTTACTATTTGTTTTCATTATTGCTCTAAAATGGGTATGTATTAAAGACAATTGAATTTCCCTAATTCTGAATGAATATGTGCTTCCAAAGACGTACCACATAGATATTGCTAACATACTTGTGTATATAACAGTATTGTGAAATTTCAACATGAATTCCAAATAGCTTATGTTATTAGAGAGTATAATGCATGATTATCTGTACATTTAGTAAGGCAAATATAAAATATGAAAAATATGCAATATTGTTGAGAAATAGACCTGATTTCTATCTCATATTCTCCATTAGATGATAAATTTAACAGGACTAAAAATTACACACATTAAGGAATTTTGAGATTATTTTTATATGTGCTATTGTGCAATAGTGCTCAGTCGTCTGACTCTTTGCGACCCCATGGACTGTAACCTGCAAGGCTCCTCTACCCATGAATTTTCCAGGCAAGAATACTGAAGTGGATTGCCATTTCCCTTCCCTAGGGGATTTCTTCCTGACCCAGGGATTGAACCCACATCTCCTGCATTATCAGCCAAATTCTTTACCATTTCTATGTTAAGCAGAAAAAAAAAGTAATTATACTTGAAATATATATTTATATGTTTTTAGTTTTCCTTAAATAATAAAGTATAAAAATTAAGTCATTTTGATGGTCACAGTATTTTCATATATCTGATAAAGACAGTATATTGAGTCATACCCCACTAAAAATGAAGAAGCAGTAAATATGCATATGCACATATTTTACAGAAAGTATAAAGTATTATGTACAAAAATAATTTCTTCAAAATATCTCATTAGTTTTACATAGATTATAATAAGTAAACCGTGGCTGTATAGGCAAAAACATAATTTAAATACTTAAAAGGAGGGATTTTATAATATAAAATGAAAATTTAATTTAGTAAATTGCTTCCTTATATTAAATAGTTAACCAAATTTTTTTTTTTAATAATGAATTTCCACAAGATAACTTCAGTCAGTTCAGTTTAGTCATTCAGTAGTGTCCGACTCTGCGACCCAATGGACTGCAGCATGCCAGACTTCCCTGTCCGTCACCAACACCCTGAGCTTGCTCAAACTCATGTCCATCGAGTCAGTGATGCCATCCAACCATCTCATCCTCTGTCGTCCCCTTCTCCTTCTGCCTACAATCTTTCCCAGCATCAGGATATTTTCCAATGAGTCACTTCTTCATATCAGGTGGCCAAAGTGTTGGAGTTTCAGCTTCAGCATCAGTCCTTCCAATGAATATTCAGAACTGATTTCCTTTAGGATGGACTGGTTGGATCTCCAGTTCAAGGGACTCCAAGAGTCTTCTCCAACACCACAATTCAAAAGCATCAATTTTTTGGCACTCAGCTTTCTACGTAGTCCAACTCTCATATCCATACATGACTACTGGAAAAACCATAGCTTTCACTAGATGGACCTTTACTGGCAAAGTAATGTCTCTGCTTTTTAATATGCTGTTGAGGTTGGTCATAGTTTTTCTTCCAAGGAGCAAGTGTCTTATAATTTCATGGCTGCAGTCACCATCTGAAATGATTTTGAAGCCCCCCCAAAAAAAAGACTGTCACTGTTTCCATTGTTTCCTCATCTATTTTCCATGAAGTGATGGGACCGGATGCAAGATAATTTAATAAAATTTTAATTGCAAATTATAATGTATTGATCTTTCAGGAACACAGCCTGGTTACTGAGGTATGCTAAAACATCAACATGTTCTTAAAGCATGTTTTGGTTCATTTCAGCAATTGGCTTTAATGTTAAATATTCTAAATAGTTTAAGACAGTGCTCATAAAATTGCCTACAATATTCATGGTAAACTTGAGTTTTAGAGCATTAAAAGACTTGCTTTAATGAACAAAACTGATTCTCTGACACTATATTATATCGGTTTTAAAAAATGTCAGGTTTTCTGATTTCCTTTTGTACATGTACATGTCATCTAATCTGTTCATTCAGTCAACCTAAATTTATAAAAGGTAACATTTATAAAGCATTATTCTTAAGAATGTACTGTGTATACTGCAAAGATGAATGAAGCCTGAGCAACTTTTTTTTACAGTTGTTTCAGTTTGTAAAAAAACAACTGTTTTTTTAGTTGTTTCATATCCCAAATTTCCATTCATATGAATTTACTAAACAGTCAAAATTAATTCACTTTAGACCATTTTTATAACAGGAGTTTTACTCATTAAGACAAAAATAAAATCTCTTTTAAATCTGTTAAATCTATTTAACCACTTGAAACTGGTTCTTTAGTATTACTTTAATATACTAAAACATTTTCAACAAAATTTATAAATTTATTGTTATTGACTTACAAAGATACCTTGGGAAATGTGTTTAATCCTGCATTCATTCACTTGAAATGATATGTATATAATTAAACATTCAAAAGTAGTAAGTCCAAATGGTTATAGCATTGTTATATTCAGTTTTCCAGTTCAACAATGTGATCAAGGTGAAAGAAGGAGCATATTCCAGAAATATCCTAAGTAAAGATCTAAAATCTGTTTACAACTTTACACCAGATAAGAGGATAGGATTTTGTTGCTGTCTTTGTGTCTCAAAGAAAATATCTCAAGCTGTCATATGTGTGAAATGCCAGCATAGTCAATGAATTAAGAATAGAGGCTAAACTATGCAAAAATAAAATATTTTAGTTAATTGAATGTATTTATGTCCATATTGCTAAAGTCAATGATATGTCATTCTTTGATTTTGACTTCCCTGGTATCTCAACTGGTAAAGAATTTGCCTGCAATACAGGAGACCCTAAGATCTTCCCTGGTCTGGAAAATCCCCTGGAGAAGGGATAGGCTACCCACTCTAGTATTCTTGGGCTTCCCTGCTGGCTCAGTAGTTAAAAAATTCACCTGCAATGTGGGAGACCTGGGTTCTATCCCTGGGTTGAGAAGGTCCCCTGAAAAGGGGCATGGCAATGTATTCTTGCCTGGAGAATTCCCATGGACAGAGGAGCTTGGTGGGCTGCAATTCATGGGGTCCTAAAGAGTCAGACACAACTAAGCAACTTAGCAGTTATAAATTTAGTAGCGTTTTTAATCATTGGAAGAAAAAAGTGGTCTGGAATGCTTTCTTTCCATTTGGCTTGTTTCTGAACAACACAGGGAACAAATGTACTCCCTTCCTTTAGACTCATTGTGTGCTTTTTCCTTACCATATTGAATGAGCATTTAAGATTGATCTAAACATGCTAAACTTAATTATATTTACACTCAACTCTGAATACAATTGGAAGGGATTTTTTAAGCTTAAGGCAAGTTCACTAAGTCATCTGTTTAGTAAAATCAAAAGTCTCCAAAATAAGGAAAACAGTTGTGTTTCAAAACATAATCAACATGATGAAATTCTTGTTTTTTTCACGTATCCAAGGAAATATTTCATATGAATGCAGTGATTCAAAAGTTTGGCTGGTTGACAAACAGTTTGATAAAAATAAATTTTGCCAAAAGAAATTACAAAGGACATGCCACTCCAGAAGAAAATCCATTTTATTCTAAAAAATAAATACTATAGTACTTTTGTATGTATTGATTATAATTACTCATTTGGTGAGGTTTCAATATTTATTTTTAAAGAAATGATAAGCAAAAAGCATTGCATGTATTAAAAAAGCATTGCATATATATTATAGGTATTTCAAATTGAATTAAAATCTAGAGATTTCTTATGGATTTTTCTCTAAAACTACCCCAAAATGATTACATTTAACATTCCAGAATCATTTTTAGGAAGATAGATAACTAGCATTTTAAGGCCCATATTGTATAACATATTCAAGGACTTATTCCCAGTGCTTGAATTCCCATGTTATCATTGAATGTATTCCAACAGGGCACAATATCAAGGAAAAAAAAATAATTAATAGTATTTTTTAAGTGTATTCCTCTCCAGAATTCCTTGAAAAAAAAAGTGCAAATAAGGTCTTTCTGGGTTTGTTTGTTCTTTTCTTGTGGCTATGTATATATGTATATGCACGTTAGTAAAGGTCATGGTGTCATGGTTAAAGTTATTTTCCTTAGAAAAAAGAGGTAATAATAAAGACTGTAGGTTTTAAAGTTAGACATATCTGAGATGAAATCTCAATCTACCACTTATAGCTCTGTGATCTTAAACATAACAGCTGTGAGTCTCAGTTTACTCATTAGTGTAATTGGAATAATATATTATTTATCAACAGATGATTGTGTTTTTGTCAACACAGTTAATCTAAGGAATGCATCACTAAACAAGATAAGACCCTGACTTATGATGGCACAGCCCACCAGATAATCAACAAATAAAATAACATAAGAGCTGTATGGGCTGCAAAGAAAATGATAAAAATCAAAAACAGATGAGAAGAAGGAAAGGTTTTTAAAATATGGAAACAGAGAAGATCTTTTTGAGGAACTGTCTTTTGAACAGATTCCTAATGATAAAAGGCCATATCCTGGGCAGAAGGAACAACAAGCAAAATCACTTCGGAGGCTATAAAAAGTTGACTTAATAAGCCAGCGTTAGTTTCAGCAGATTCAAGGGTGTGGTAAGTTGAAGCCTGATCCCCAAAACGACTCTGTGTTGGTTGTGACCACTAAGTTTGTGGTCATTTGTTAGAGCAGTGATGGGAAGCTAATTCAGAGGGAAATGGTTAAAAAAAAAAAAAAAAAAAAATGAGTTCAGAGTGATAGGCAGGGCAAGAATCAATTGAGGTACTATGGAAGGATAATAGTGAAAGCAAGACTGCCAGAAGCTTCTCTCAATACTCTAAGCATCAGATGGGAGTGAAATGGACTTGGGTCCTGGAGGTAATTGAAGTGCAGAAAAGACTCATGTCTGGGCTTCATTTCAAACCAGGTGTTGACAGAACTTGTGTGGAGTGCATAAAGCTATCCAAAACCTGGAGCAACTGGGTGATTGCACACCATTTATGAAAACTAGCTAAACCTACATAAGGACGGTAGGGGATGGTAGAAAGGGAAACAAGAGTTCATATCTTGTTCATGTTTTATGAGAAGCAGTGAGTTGTTTTAAATGTGAACTAGTGTGTAACAAAGAGATTCTTCTGAAGAAAATGACAAGGGACAATGAAAGTGATAGTCCCTCAAGTCCACAACCAAGACAGGAGAGTTACAAGATATCAAAAGACAAAAGATAAGAAGGCCCTCTCTACCCCCAAGTATCACATATGTTCTTGATATATAACAATTAAGCAACAAAACTGCCCTTTATTCTTTTTTATTTTATGACTAATATAAAAATAGATTTCATCTTTGTTCTCTATCCATATTCTTTACAGATAAAATTACAGATGTATCACCTAGAGATTAAATTCAAGCCAACATCTGAACTAACATCTGAGGAAAATACTGCAAGACAGAAAAAAAAAACCAGAATACTAAGTTTAAAACATGAAAGTACTAATAATGAATTTATAGGGCTTATGTAAGGATAAATGAAACATAACAGAAAATATGTAACTTCATAGAATAGAGAGGTAAATCAAGGCCCAGTTTGGGGCTTCAAAGTTCTAAGTGATAGCCAGTTTTATCCTGAAGGCAATACAACTCAAGAATTCTTTTGATGTAATTTTTTCGGGAAAGAAATATAAACATGGCATAACCAAAAGAAATCCCCTAAAAATATTTACATTACTGAAAACAGTACCAAATACTGAGCTTACCCCCAGTTATCAAAATAAGATACTCTCTCTAAAAGTATGTATATCTCTATTAATTATACTATCTCACTTTTTAAGATAAAACTATAGATATTAATAAACAATAGTACACTTCATTAATCTTCTAAGAAAGTCACTGTTTTTTAAAAGTTCATCAGATAGTATACAGTATTTTAGAACAGTAGGAAAAAACTAAAATAATTTAAATGTCCATAAATCACCAACTAGTCTTAGTAAATACTAACAGGGTATATGAAGCAAAAGTGACAATGCAGGGAGTCAGGGAGAAGATACAGAATAACAAAATCATTTTTAAAATAAATTTGAATAAATTATTAAATATATCCTGGTGATCCACAGTGATTGCTCCTTAAATTTCAACATAAGCCACACATAGAAATATTAGTGATAATTTGGGGAGAGCAAAACATATTCTTTTATCATCTACATAAGTCAAATTAAAAAATATACCTTCTACAACATCTATATTTGATAAGGCTGTTTTTTCTCTATTAGATATTATAAGCAGCCAACTAAACTAGCAATGGTATTATTAAAAATGAAAGACAATTAAAAGTGACACTCAAAATGTAATATAATATAAGATTTTATTTATATAAAATTCTGGAAAAAGCAAAAATATGGGACAGAATACTTTAGAGGTTTCTAGGGGCAGAAACTGGGGGAGGGTTTGACAGTAAAGTTTCAGGAGGGAATTGTTAGGGATAATGGAAAATTTTCATATCTTGATTGTGATAGTAGATACGTGACTGTATCCATTTGTCAAACACACAACAAATGCACATTGAAAAGGGTGAATTTTACTGTTGGAAATTTTAGTGTCAGTTAACCTGACAAAAAGAAAGGGGAAGAAAAAGCTTTCTTAGAATCTTAAAAAATCAAGACTTCATTGTAGAAGTCTGGGTTCTATGAGCTATTTCAAAACCACAGTTTACGGTTGATTTTAACATATCAAATCTTTATTCAGAAACCTAAAGTTTGTATTTAAAAAAATAACTCACTTACATTCAACCCTAAGGCTAAAACATATAAAAATTACATAGAAGAACTTGTTTCAATGTTTTATTACCTTTGGTTTTGAGTTTATTGAGAGGAAAATGAAAATCAACAACAACAACAAATTGGCTAAGCCAAGTTTTCGATATCGCAAAGACATCAGTAACACTTTAATGTAAACAAAGAGCACATCTTAATATAAGAGCAAAATATGCAAGATTAACTTTGCTTCTTAGTGAATAGCACCACATACTTAAGATACAATTTTAAAAAAAGAATATAAGACTACAGATATGAAGGGAAATGAACACTGGTTGCTCAAACAAGAGACTATATAGAGTGACAGAAGTTTGAGCTGATTTTTAAAAGGCTAGAGGCTACTTTATTTTAGACAATCTGTCTGCTTTATTCTGTGTCTTTATCACATGTTGTCCAAAAACAAGCAGGTTACACTAAATATATTTCTATGAACATCATCTCAGATCTTTAAAGTTAAGTGTTAAATATACTTCAATTAAATGCAGCAAGAACTAAATGCAAAATATTAATACATATATATCCCTAAATATATATGGTATTGATTATGATTGTATTATGTAAAAGATCAAGAGAAAATGAGTTATGAGCCATTGAATATTTAAATTAAGGCCTTATATTCTAGGTGTATGTGTCAATACAGTAAAATTATTATATCATTTCTATGAAATTTAAAATGCAGGTATTTTAGATATTTCAATTTATATATGGCAAATAAATGCATAAATCAACACAGGATACTTTTAAAAGAGAATTATTTTTCATAGTTGCATAATTTTTAACTGTTTTTCTAGGAAGAGGAGAGGAAATGAATTAAAGGTGATTAGTATATATATACATTAGAGCTAGATAATATTTTTTATTAAGTTTCAAGTTTTCCAATTGTCTGTTTCACAAGCAGTGCCTGGGGCAAAGTACCAAAATAAAAATATTAATAGAAAACACATAAAACAGAAACAGCTGCAGCTATTGAAAAAATAAGGTCCCCTAAGGGTGGGTCGGTCAATACAGAAAGATATCAGCTTCTTTTACGCTTCAAACACGTACTACTATGCTAAAGAGGAATACAGGTTATAGAGGGTCCAGATCTCTAAAAATAAACTCACTCTACAAACAAGCATATACATTCTTGACTAAGAAAGTCTCTTTCTCTTAAACAATCCTTGGTGCATACCATGTTGTTGACCCAAAATGTGTATTATTATTTATATTGACTATTGTGTAGCATTCTGCATTTTAAAAATACACCTACAACCTCTTTTTGTTTCAAACGAAAGGGCTTTTTAAAATTGACAGTATAAGGTGTGATGTGTGGCTTCAGGACACCAATCTTTCATAGACATTGAGCTGCACTAAGCAAGCATCATTTTCCCTGTCTTTTATATTCCAGGGTGTTACAAGAGGATTCCGAAATGATACCAGCTGTGACAAGCATACTAATTCTTTTGCACTACTCAAGTTTGTTAACTGACATGATGAAATGATCTCTGAGGCAGGGAGATAGAACTGATATGGGAGCAGAAATAAAACCTAGATGTCACACTGGCATCATATCAAAGCTGAGGACATTTAAACAGCAGGACAGCCTAATCTTCAGTTAACCTCTATTTGATTTTCACAAATAGGATTCTATCTGAAGCATCAAATTAAATCTGAGACTGAGAAATGGGCCTGTATATTAAGATGTGTTCAAATTAATTGTTGCTGTGATGAGTGTCTGGCTTTCAGCCTCTGATGTGTGCAAGTCCTTTGTTAGTACTGAGGTGACAGTGGTGGGGGAAATTTAAGCACAGATTTTACCCTCTCATAAGAAACTGACTCTCAGCACCTGGAAAACATTGCTAAGAGAATTAGATGCCTGGCAACTGAATAGTAAAATAAAAACTTCAGTGGCTAAAGAAAAGCTTGAAAAAAGTCCACATAATTCATTGTATGCTTCCTTTCTTTAAGGTACAAAATTATGGGAACATATTTCAAATACATCCATTTTCTTTTCACACAGTTGCTTAAATGTGTTATTGGATTCAGGCCAAAGTAAAGGAGGCCACTGCAATTTTCACAGAGTTAAAGGATGATAGTAACTGATTAGCTTCCTCCAAAAGAAAATCCTCCTTGACATAAAAACAGTACATAAAGTGTATATGAGCACAACTGACTAAGCACACAATCCAGCCCAAGATACAGAAACATTTTCCTTTAAGATTATAATAAAAATTGTATTGTCTGATTACACTCAACAGAACTAGAACTTATAACAAACTTATAACATACACAATTGTAAATAGAGTTGAGTTAATTTAAAGGTGATTAATAACTAAAACTAAATTAGAAAGTTCTTGGATTCAGTGAACTATCTAAACCATCTTGCAGAAATTTCAACACTTTAATTCAGTATACCATAGTTTTTCTAAGTTTTATGTAGCAGTAACAAATTATAATTGTTAATCATTTATAGACATTTAGACAAAATCAAATTTATAGAAAATCTGTATATTTTATAGAAATATTTTTCACATATATTTTATGTGTGTATATTGAGAATGCACATACATGAATGAATATCTATAGATATGAGTAATAGCTTTCCATTTATCAATATTTCTCTATTTTTCTACACATGGGATGATCCCATTTGGTCAATTTTAGATTATAATGCCTGCCTTTTCCAAATGTTCAATCAAATCAAATTAAAAAGTGTATGTTTCCATGGATGAAGTCTTATAAAATAGCTGTTAATATCAATTCAGAAACATTCAACCATTAGCTCAAGTCAAATGGATACTAAATGTTTGTTTATTCCTGGCCCCTTTCCTAAGGTCTTTAAGCCACTGGGATGATATATCAATATTATACTAATCATTCAGAGCACTGAATTTATTTCTAAGGGCACCAGCATCCTTCCTCTGCTCTCTATACTGTTGATGGAACCAACATGGTCCAAGTCATTCTGGCTTAGAATCTTAACACCCTGCTCCTTCACATCATAAAAGATTTAGTTAATAAGTCTTTTTGTATCTCAAAGTATTCCTTTCTTTTCATTCTCATTGCTCCTTTTTAAAATCAAACTTTTTAGAATGTAGTCTCCCCCAAGTGTCACTAGAAGTTGTCAAAGAAGTTGCCTGCCAATGGGGGAGATGCAGGTTCGATCCCTGTGTGGGGAAGATCTTCCTGAACGAGGGCATGTCAACCCACTCCAGTATTCTTGTCTGGAGAACCCCATGGACAGAGATAACTGGTGGATTTCAGTTCATAGGGTCACAAATAGTTGGACAAGAATAAAGTGATTTAGCACACATGCATGCTCCCAGCCAATCAGTCTTTCCACTTCCCAGTGAGAAGTAAAATATTTCCTGCCATTATCAATAAACAAGGATGCCACAGTCATCAGTGATTGCAGCTCTCCAAAGTGAGCTGGTGAGCTGTAAGGGCATTCAGGAAGGAGAAGAATACCTGGAATCTAACAGCCATCAGACTATAGCCACTCCTCACTAAACACAAACACACACACACTCACAGTGAGACCAAGGGAGCTCAGGTATGGAAAACAGGATACTGACCCAAGATAGTTAAGATGCATATGAAGAGATTGATTTCAGTGAGCCCAGACTCTTGCATCTTCCTATACATGGAAAAGTGCTAAATTTCTTAACTTAGGATATCTGGTTTTATTTAATTAACAATAATCTTTTGATGTGAAGACTACCTGCCCTTTGTCTCAAAGCTTCATATGATCTGGCTGCTCCCCATGTCTCCTTTTTGAGATGCTGTTTCCTAGGCTTGAAGTCCTAAAAACTCCTGCAAAATAAAACACAACTCTATACTTTTTAGGTTATGAATATTTTTTAAGTCAACACCTACAATCCTATCATTAACACCAAGCAAACATACCCAAAAGAAAACCCTGATGCTCTCTACTTCACTCTACCATCTTTACTTGTTTTAGGAAATATGTCCTACCTTATTTTTTTTTTTACTTCTTTCTAACAAAATTCAACTGCAACTTTCTATTGGAGCCAGGTCTTGTTTTGTTGATACTAATTATTTTGCCTTTCTCCTTCCTTTGTTTATATTTCTATAGGTGTAAATTCAGCTTGTTGGTATCATCATAAATACAACCTCCTTCATAAAAGGTCTTCACTGATCCTCTCTCTGGGGATTTAAATTTCGTCTTTCTCACTTATTCTGTTCATCTTTTTGGCCAGTATTAAGTCATATTTTTTTCTTTACCCACTGTGTACTTGTTCTTCCAGTTTAGGAAATTTAACTTAAATACTAGTTTGGGGGTAGGGACTATTTCTCATCTTTGTATTTCTCAAAATTCTTGAAAGATTATTTTAACTAGGTCACATGATTAATTATTTTTAATAGGTGAATGATTGAATAGTTTGTGATGGTTACATATTCTCCTATTTTTACCTTTAGTTTTGAATTTAAGTTTGCAATTTCTTACACAAAAGAGGTCCCAATTTTGTGAGTGAAATGATATAAATACTGTTTGTAGAGTTGGCTATTACAAGCATATCACTATTGGCTTTCAAGAAAAGATCTTTTCAGGAAAAGACTCTCATGCTGGGAAAGATTAAAGGCAAATGGAGAAAGGGGTGGCAGAGGATGAGATAGTTAGATAGCATCACCAACTCAGTGGAGATGAATTTTAGCAAACTCCAGGAAATAGTGGAGGACAGGAGAGGCTGGCGTGCTGCAGTTCAAGGGTTGCCAAGAGTCAGACACAACTTAGTGACTGAACAACAACAGCAACAAATCAGTTTTCAAATTAAAACTGCACAGAGATGAAACCATTTTCACAAATTTGAAATGTGAATAAGTTCTTCTTTGGTTTCTGTAGAATGTGGATAGAAGTGATAGAATTGACTTATTCACTTTGTGTTGCTTGTATTGCTGGCAATTAGCATACAAATACTTAAGTTCAATAAAACTGCTGCCACAGGATCTGTTCCTATGGAAGAAAAATTGGTAGAGTGAAAAACCACAACTTGTAAATTCATTCCTTTGCAATCATGTTGCATTCCTTACATAAACATGGTCTTTGTACTCTTGTGTCCCCTCAATGTGTTTTCCAATTCATGTCTTAAATATAATTTCCATGTGCTTAATCATCTTTCTAAGTGCTTACATACTGTTTGTTAGATCCATACATGTTATATAGCTCTCAAATTTCAGTAAATACTTCTAAATTTTGTAGAAGCCAAGAAGAGCAGTAAACTCTCTCAAACTCTGTATGTGTTTGCTTTACAGGAAGTACAAAACATCATGATGTGGTGTTGCTCATATATGCAACTATCATCCAGTTACCAGTTGTCATAAGATACCATGCATGTTGGGCAATCTAACAGCTAACCTTCCTGATGTCTTTTGGCTATAGTGCTCTTTGGAAAGAAATATAATGAAGAGGTAGACAAAAAGTGTAACCCTTATTTAAATGCCACTAATATTTAAATATACCTGTAAGTAAAGCTTCCTACTGTTCCATTTAACACTCCAGCAAGAGGCTAATGAACTGTGGAGTGCTTTCTGCCTCTCTTCTTAATCTGGATGCTATGTTTTAATAGGATGAGCTCTTTGAAGTTAAAGGGGAAAGCACTCTTTAAGATGAGGTCAGAACATAACTGTATCTGCCTTTAAACTGAGACAGAATAACAAAAATTGGGTGCAGAACGACGGCTCCACAATTATTACAGAAGTGTTTTGACATGTGTGGTGTTAATTGGACTCTGGTTCTGTCTTCAAACTCAAGACCAGGGGCTGAGCATTGTACGTCCTGAGGACTGACTACCAAGTGACACAGTTGCTAAAGACAGTCGCCTGCTAGGCCTGATTCCAATGGGAAACAATTTCCTCTGGCAGCTTTTGAAGTTTGTTTTTATAGGAAATTGCCTCTTGGAGCATATAAAGCTAATTCATTCCCAGAGCTTCCCTGAACACCCAGCTGGGGCTCCCCCGTGGACACAGCATCTTGTTGACATAATCGGGCTCGGCTCTTGGCAAAGCTCCAGCTGTTTGTGCGCAGCCAGTCAGATTAGGCTGAAAGCCTCTAAATCTTCCAAAGTGTCCCCAGGAAGAGAATATAAAATGGTTATGGTGATGTGGCAAGACCCAGGGAACATAGCAAAGTCGTGACATTTGTATTTGGATCTGTCACTGTGATTCAATAATACAGAATTTGCTAGTGAATTCAGCAGAGGTCATGACACAAAAGTGATGGATTATTCGCAGTTCTCTTCTTCCCACTGAATCTGTGTAATATGCTGGGTTAACTTTTCTTTGGAGATTTGTTATGAAGCTACAAAGCCTGTTCTCCCCCTAACCTCCAGACCACCACAACAAATGTATATATATAATATATATATATGTATATATATAATATATATATGTATATATATAATATATATACATAATATTAACTTTAGAATACCCATAAGCATTTGCATAATGAATTTAAAATAAATGAACTTTATCTCTTTTGCACCAGAAACAGTAGAAGATAGCTATATATTGTAAATTTGAAAGGGAGGATTATTGTTAATTTGATTACCTTCCTCTTCTCAATTCATCTAATTCATATTAAAGATTTTTAAAGATAAAAAAATGTTAGTTATTTACTCATATTATAAAAAGCAAGGAAAAGAAAAAAACAAAGCTTGGATATAACCCTGGACATCTAATTTGAGATAAAAGTTGGAAATCAAAAGCAATATCAATTTGAAATATAAAAGAACCAGCATTTCTTTTTCCAGGTGTGAGAAATACTAAAGTTTGAGCATAAAAGTAATGTTAAATGAGTTGAAACATCAGAAACAAAGAAAATAGCAGCTGTGTACAGAATAGATGGGAATAGAAGTGAGAGAACATTTAGTCACATGGGGAAACAGAGTTGAAAGAAACTGTGCATTTGTCTGAATTTGATATTGTCCACTGCAGTGAATACTGAAGTTCAAAATGAAAAACCATGGCTCCTGTGTCTTTGGCCTCTCTTTCTTGGCTCTACATTTCTTAGGAGTAAAGGAGAATGAAAATCTGATAATATACCTTGTTTATAATAGTGTCGTTAAATTTGAGGACAGGGGTATCAATATTTTTTTAATATAAATTTTAAAAACCATTCTTCTTTTTTCACATTATTTTCATACCTAAATATCATTATCATATGATTTTTAAAAAATATTGTATGCTATTCCTTCTGTTTGGAAGATCATCCTGACACCTACTTTTGTCTACATATCAAACTTTTTAACCTTCTTAGTAATTCCATTTATAGTTTTCTCCCTTTACTATGTCTTCATCTGAACCCTGTACTTATAGGAAGAGAAGTTAACTCAACCTCCTGCTGTACCTCCGTCAGCACTTATTTTACTAACTGGTAATTTTTGCTTGTATATCTGTCTTACCTAAGAAAAGTTGAGCTCTGTGGGGTTGGAAACATCATTTTCCTTCCACTTTCACTTCATTCATGTCAGTTGCTGGTCCTCTGTGATTCTGAGTAAATGTTTCTGAATGAACCCATCATTGTCTTGCCTTGTTTCTGGCTTCCTGTTCGCTATGACTGGTAGGGTCATATTGCCCTGGTGTGAATTCCGGATCCTTGATGGACTAACTATGCAACCTTGGACAAGTCACTTTTCTGGGTCATAATATTTCACTGATAGATATTCTACTTCATGTAGTGGATGGGTAGCTGTATTACTGTATTAAAACTGCTTACAAAAGCATTCAGCACATAATAAAACCCAAGTCAGTGTTGTCCAGCAGCATCACCCTCACCATCACCTGTGTGTAACCTAGTGGGAATCTCCTTGGCACTTGTACATATGGGTGGAATTGCTAGGTCAGGGGATATACCAGAATTATGACGGTCAGCAGTCACGGTATTGTTTTTGAAATACTATTAAGTGCCACATATTTTTTTTTCTGCCTTAGTTCCAAAATCTCCCTAAAACAAGTGCTCTTTCAGTATTCTTTAGTTTTGTATTTAGCAAATATTCACTCTGCACTTAACACGTGCCAGGTACTTTTCTAAATGCTTTATAAGTATTTACTCTCTTAATCCTCATGAACTAGTGTACATGAATTAATGGCTTCATTTTACAGAAGAGAAAAGTGAGGGACAGAGAAGTTAACAGAGGCACAAAGTAAGGCAAAGACAAGTGGCTCTAAAGATCATGCTTAGAATCACTACGTATTTCTGACTCTTGCTGATCTGGGCTCCCTATAGACACCCTTCTATTTTTAAGCCTATTCTGCCTCTTTTTCCTTTGTTTCTCACCTTTATTTATTTATTTATTATTGAAGAATAATTGCTGTACAGAATTCTGCTGTTTTCTGTCAAACCTCAACATGACTCAGCCATAGGTATACAGACGTCCCCTCCCTTTTGAATCTCCCCCCCATCTCCCTCCCCATCCCACCCCTCTAGGTTGACACGGAGCCCCTGTTTGAGTTTCCTGAGCCATTCAGCAGATTCCTGTTGGCTATCTATTTTACATAAGGTAATGTAAGTTTCCATGTTACTCTTTCTATACATCTCACCATCTCTTTCCCTCTCCCCATGTCTATACATCTGTTCTTTATGTCTGTTTCTCCATTGTTGCCCTGTAAATAAATTCTTCACTACCATTTTTCTAGATTCCATATATATGTGTTAGAATACAGTATTTATCTTTCTCTTTCTGACTTACTTCACTCTGTATAACAAGTTCTAGGTTCATCCACCTCATTAGAACTGACTCAAATGCATTCGTTTTTATGGCTGAGTGATATTCCATTGTGTATGGACATGGAACAACAGACTGGTTCCAAAATAGGAAAAGGAGCACGTCAAGGCTGTATATTGTCACCCTGCTTATTTAACTTATATGCAGGGTACATCATGAGAAATGCTAGGCTGGAGGAACAGAAGCTGGAATCAAGATTGCTGGAAGAAATATCAATAACTTCAGATATGCAGATGACACCACCCTTATGGCAGAAAGTGAAGAAGAACTAAAGAGCTTCTTGATGAAAGTGAAAGAGGAGAGTGAAAAAGTTGGCTTAAAGCTCAACATTAAGAAAACAAAGATCATGGCATCTGGTCCCATCACTTCATGGCAAACAGATGGGGAAAAAGTGGAAACAGTGGCTGAATTTATTTTTGGGGAGCTTTAAAATCACTGCAGATGGTGACTGCAGCCATGAAATTAAAAGATGCTTACTCCTTTGAAGGAAAGTTATGATGAACCTAGATAGCATATTAAAAAGCCGAGGCATTACTTTGCCAGCAAAGGTACATCTAGCCAAGGCTATGGTTTATCCAGTAGTCATGTATGGATGTGATAGTTAGACTATAAAGAAAGCTGAGCACTGAAGAATTGATGTTTTGGAACTGTGGTGTTGGAGAAGACTCTTCAGAGTCCCTTGAACTGCAAGGAGATCCAATCAGTCCATCCTAAAGGAGATCAGTCCTGGGTGTTCATTGGAAAGATTGATGTTGAAGCTGAAACTTCAATACTTTGGCCACCCGATGCGAGTGCTGACTCATTTGAAAAGACCCTGATGCTGGGAAAGAGTGAAGGCAGGAGGAGAAGGGGATGACAGAGGATGAGATGGTTGGATGGCATCGACCGATGGACATGGGTTTGGGTGACTCCAGGAGTTGGTGATGGCCTGGCATGCTGCAGTTCATGTAAAGAGTCAGACACGACTAAAGGACTGAACTGAACTGAGTTGATATATATCACAATTTCTTTATCAATTCATCTGTTGTTTCTCTTCTTGATTCCTGTTCTGTTTCCTTTCTCCAAATCAAGCAGTGGAGAGGGAAGGAGGAGAACAAAACTGGGTAGTAAACAAAAACCTTTCTCTTTTCTGTGCTGTGCTTCAAAGTTTTCCCTGCTCCACTGACTACTGAAAATATGAACAAAATATTTCATGTTTCAATTCTTTATGCTTAAATGACTTTCTCTATAAATCACAATCTTCCAAGGTATCTTTGTGTAACTATAAGGTTTGCTAATATTTTCATCAAATAAGCTTCAGGAGGATAAAAGCAATCCCTAGGCAACAGCTATAGTTATACTACAAGACTGCCAAATACATACCCATAGGAGTTAACACCAAGAGCTTCTTCCTATCTTGTTTTAATCAAAGAGTGCCAGAAAATGCAATAGTGATAGGGAGATGAAACTGAATACCAAGGAAAAATTAAGCATCAAAAATTAAAATTAAAGCATAAAAAATTTAAACTAAAGTTAATCCACTATGCCAAATTTTCCAGTTTTGTACTCATTACCACTACTTCCAGATCTATAAATATATATTCATGTTACAGAACATATATTTCATTCCACATTTTATATATATATTTTTAAATTTTTCACTTCTCTTTAGATAGATCTCAACAACTCACTGGAGTCTAACAAGAAAGTCATTTCTCTTTTCTCCTTTAAAGGCCTTCTCTAGGAAGATTTCAAACCTCTGAATTATCTAGGCTAGTAAAATCTACTCCACAATGTTGTGCAGCTTCAAATTTATGTTCATAAGAGTATTTTCTTTAATTTGCTTTACAAAAATATTCACTTTTTAAAAAAATGTTCATTGTTGGTGTGCTGATGGTTTGGAAAGAGTAATTCTGAATTTATCACAAATAAGTCCCTTGTACATATTCATACATAGTTTAAGAATAATGTAAAATTAAGCCAGGCTTTTAACAGAGATAACTTGCTCTGATATTAATAGCTAAAATATATTTGATGTGTTTTATAACCTTTGTTCTACTTCATTAAAATTGAACCAATATTAACACAATTTCTCATGCTAGTATGAAAAACTGTAGTACATAAAAACCCTACTGAATGTTTGCATTTTAATATTACAATTGAAATAAAATGTATGAGTTTATAGCCATGTCTTAGTACAAACATAGCTAAATGTAAGTGCCAAGTTTCTATTCTTTTTTCACTTAAAAGGAAAACATGAGTACTAGAATTATTTAGAGCAACTCATTTTTCTGTTGTGTTTATAATTTATGATGCACTAATCTCTAGTAACAGGCATTTATTCAAAAGGCAGAAGTGATCACTTTAAAAATAATGCCATTTATTTGAATAATTCAATACTAAAAAAAGGCACTACAAATAAATTTTGATCTGAAGCAAGAAAGCTAACCTTTTTCTAATGATTATACAATCTGTGATTTTTAAACTCGAAAATATCATTATGAGCTTTTAATCATTTTGCTAATACATTGTATATAAACAACTATTTCAAAGAAAGGATGATATTAGCATTTTGCATAATATTCTATTATTAATTTCTCAATATATTTGCATTTAAAAAGACCTCTTATTAAAGATTCTAAAATACAATATTTAAGCTTATTTAAAATATGTAACTTGTTATTAAATCACTTTTTAACGTTTAGGTCTAATCTCACTTCTCTCCAGATTTTGCCTTCTAAATAATCATTTTTATCCTGCATCTAGATATCTCATCAGAACTTCCGAGATATTATGTGCTTAACTTCTTTACCTCAAAATCTACTTTTTCTCTGGCATCTCCGCCTCCCAACTTTTTACCAGTATTAAGGCAGTTCCCAGTCAGTCAGGGAACAAATATCTGGTCCATTTCCCATATTTTTCTCTCCTTCACACTTCACAGAGTGTTGTGCCAATTACACTATGAAATATATCCCTACATAATGCGTACTCCCTGGGCTTTCCCCATGTCTCAGCAGTAAAAAACCCACGTGCAATGCAGAAGCTGCAGGAGCTGCAAGATCCCTGGGTCAGGAAGATCCTCTGGAGGAGGGCATGGCAACCCACTCCAGTATTTGTGCCTGGAGAATCTCATGGACAGAGGAGTCTGGCGGGCTACAGTCCAGAGGGCCACAAAGAGTGGGACACAACTGAAGTGACCTAGCACACACACCCTCAGTGGGTACTCCCTAAGTCCTCTGTTAAATTCTGATGTACTGCTTTACCTCTCTATGCTCAAATCCACCAATTCTCATATCATCAATCACTTCTCAAAATTACCTTTCTTATACTATCATCATTCAGTTTTCTGCCCCAGTTAGCCTATTAGCCCTTCAAGTTTCTACTGTGACTCAGAGCTCTGAGTTGGATTCTAAGACCCATGATTGCACCCCAGCATGTCCTTAAATACATATCAATTATTTCCCCTCCCATCCTGGTACTCACATTCTCAGAGACTGGCTGAGATTCTCTTAAAAACTGAAAAGAATACTTGAAATAGGAAGTATCCATTAAGTTTCCTGATTCACCACTATGCAATCATTTTACTTCTCTATTTTTCCTACTGGATTTGACTTCATCAGGTACTTACCTAAAAAAGTCTTGGTGCAATGGACATTGCAATAGACACTTCATTCCATCTGAATGGATGCTGTCATCCTGAGATGTGGTCAATTTTCTAAGAATCTCTCCTGTTCAGCCCAGGCCTGTCTCTTACTAGACTTGTCAAGCCACTGAGGGCCCAACATACCCAGAAAAACCTTATCAGTATAGAGAACATCCAGGACCACGTATTGAAAATATAATATACCCAATAATATGGAATCACTCATTCAAGGTCTTTTTATTATGCTGCAAAGGTAATATTTCTTTTGAAGTAAAGGCTCTGACTCTTGAATTACAGATGTAATTATAGTTAGAATTAATTGATTTGGAATGTTCACTTATAGCATTTGCAAGTAGCTTTTCTTTGAGAAATATAGTTAACCAATTCAAATATCTCTTGATGTATTCATAGACATAGATACATTCACATAAGGTTAATTGCTGTATTTAAAACTGGTAACCAACCTTGACAAAAGCATACAGAGAACTCTATTTGTTAACTAATCTACATTACACTGTGAAGGACTTACTGAAGATAGAGAATCATGAAAGAAGGCTAAAGAAGGCTCAACATAAAGGCAACAAATATGGTGATTTTATATTGATTTGTACAGCAACAAAGCACTTGCAAGCCAGAGAAAACCACAAAATGTTGAGAGAATTGAACTGTGATATAGGAGTAGATCTTATTTCACTCTAGTAGGGCAGTTTTTCCATATGCCACTTTGAGTGTTTCTGTTGTACATCTGTTGCGTGACAAACGTAAAATGGTTGGGTTCACTATCAATTACAGGCTGGAACAAGTGAGATTTCAATTACAACAGGAGACCAAAACAGCTGAGAAATCCCCAAGGGGGGTGATGCAGGAACCAAGGGGGGAAGCAGGCATCACAATGGTATGCTGCACACTACTAATTAGAAAGAAATGAAGTCAAGTTAAAAGAAAATATACCCCTAAGATGCTCTGTCTCGTAGAGACCATTTGGATACTGAAAACAGTACCTCAGTGACTTGTCTCTATCTGAATTCTCAGGTAATTGTTGCCTCATGAGCAGCTTAAATGAAAACTCTAGCATAAAAATATCTTACGTTTTTAAGACAACTTATTTTTAAAAATCCAACGTGATTAATTCTAGGCATTTAGATCATATCCATTTATTTTTAAAAGACAGGGTATCTTTAAGAGGTAGCAAAGTAAAAGAAATGAAGAAAATTATGATAATGAGTTTCACAAAAGCCTGCAGCTTCCTAAATAAGGAAAGCATAAATATAGGCACATGTAAAAGTCTTCTTAACAAACATCTTAGTCTCAGAAAAAAAGCAGGGATCTTTCTACTATGTACACTGCATGACAATTATATGAATTTTTCCCTATATGCCTGTTCTCTTATGTTCAATTAAATGAACTAAAAGCAGTACAAATTAAAACAACATAATATGCTCTTGAAAATAATTTTTTTCTAAGGTAGTTAGAATCTACCAATATGCATAAGAATTAGCCACAGGGGGTGGTGCTAGTGGTAAAGAAAGCCCCTGCCAATGTAGGGGACATAAGAGACTCGGTTTGGGTTCCTGGGTTGGGAAGATCCCCTGGAGGAGGGCATGGCAACCAAGCCAGTATTCTTGCCTAGAGAACCCCACTGGACAGAGGAGCCTGGCGGGTGAAGGCCCATAGGGTAGCAATGAATTGGACATGACTGAAACAACTTAACATGCATGCATGCACATCAAATATTAGAGCTCTGTACAATAGCACATTTTCTTTGTAGTTTTCATAGTCAATACATATCATAACAGTAATGAAAACAACAATAATAACTTTAGAACCTTCTCTGGTGTCTCAGATGGTAAAGAACCTGTCTGCAATGCAGGAGACCTAGGTTCAATCCATACATTGGGAAGATCCCCTGGAGAAGGGAATGGCTACCCACTCCAGTATTCTTGCCTGGAGAATTCCATGCACAGAGGAGCCTGGCGACTGTATAGTCCGTGGGGTTGCAAAGAGTTAGAAACGAATGAGCGGCTACCACTTTCACATGTTTGAATTACCTGATCTATAACCCACATCACCTACTCTCTTTGAGAATCCACATATCAGTGTTTAAGAAAATAATAATAGCAATGATTATTATTATATTATAAATACTAATGGAGACATTCCTGTAGCTCACGCAAACCTGCTATCATAGTTCAAGGGGCTCACTATAGATTTGAAATTTTATTTGGAATTCTCCCCAATTTGTCATATTTTTCTTAAGAGGAATTTCTATGGGAAGACATAAAATCATTGCATTAGATCAAATAAAAGATAAATAGGGGCTCATTTAGGACACTGTAGAGAAAACAGCAAAATTCTGAAGGTACCAATTATAGTTACTAAAGAACAATGAAGGTGAGGGTAAGGAGAAGGGGAGCCTAGGATTATTGATATTCTTAGCTCTCCACAAGGAGTGGAGAAGGCTGGAGGGAAATTAGATAGGAATATTTTCATGCACAAATGTGATATTTTAATAACATCAAAGGTAGCTTACTTCGTAGTTTAAATTTATGTTTTATCTTATTTTTTTCTATATGGTATGATAATTTTTGAAAATCAATAAATCTTCATACAATACCTGTTATGTCTGAGGGCAGTGTCTCTTACAAACTACTTTATCAATGACCTGAGTCTTATTTGAAACATTATCCTGGGAAAGAAAACTTATGTGCACCATAATTTCTCCTAATGTGTACACAGTAAATTAATTCTAAAGTGATTCAAATCCTAGTTCTTTAAACAACCTGTATTTCACAGGGAAGAGCAGTTTTAGACCCTTCCCCTCTGCCCATTTTTTTTCCCCAATAACTTTTTCAGCCTTTAAAAACACTCTAAAGGAACAGTATGGTCCTGTGGAGGCTCTGATCTACTATAAACCCCTGGATTGTTATTGATATTTTCCTCAAATTATAGAAATAAGGAAACTTCATCTCTTTTCTCAATTGAGAAGTGATAAAACAAACTTCCAATCTGAGCATAAAACAACAAAATAGAATCAATTTTGTATATCAATATGTTTAGGGAATGATATTACCCATTTATTAAACCTAATGTTTGGGGAATAAGAATATAATATTATCTCCCAGTGTTTGTGTTATGGAATTGAAATATTATAAAATGGCTATAAGCATTTTGTAAAGAGAAAAAAGTACAAATTTGATGTTGGTGAAGGAGATAATTTTCTTTTCAGGTCTGGTATTGTGAGATGTCTCCCTAACTCAGATGCATGGGGAGAAATCAGTCAGTGCCTCAAAATTAAATTCAGAAACATGCCTGGCCTCTATGGAAACCGTGAAGGAAGTACTCTGTTTGACAGGCAAGAGCAAAATCGCAGCTGCTGAGATTGTATGTAGCCAAGTGCCACTTCACTCTTGATCTATGTTAAGTCGACTGAAGGAAGGAAATCAATTACCATCCACAGTGAACTTCAGGTAGACCCCGCTTTGAGATGCCAGCTACATGCAGGTGTGTGCCCTCAGCAAAGATAATTCTGACTAAGCCTTCATTAAGTGGGAATGCTACTGCGTTTGCTGCTTTGAGATTTTAAGTGGTTGTGTTTTAAATGTAGACAGAGACAGATGGAGAAACCCAAATATTATAAACCTACTAACATCACCAACAAAAATATCTGGATCTGGTTGAACTTCAAACTTCTTCCACTCATGCACACAAATATAATAATCTCTGGTGAACATACTAGTGTATAGATACATTAAAATCTCAGGGACTACATGTTTTGGATAATTATCATTGATTTTAGACTGGCATGTACATTTTTTTGTTGTTGTGTTGACAATGTCCCAAATTTGCTTTGGACACACTTCTTCCTCACTTTCAATCCCTGATTCTGAGACCAGAGGCAAGGACTATTCAAAAGAGTAATTCTATTTTCCAGACACAGTTACTTGTTCAGGAATGGAAGCATGTCTCAGCTTTCCCAGATGAGAAAGTGTGACTTCCAGGAGTTCCCTGGACAAGACTGTGTGCTGAAATCACAGGAGCTGGGCCTGCTACCACAGTCATAAAGAAGTCTGTCAGTGGGATAGCCCAGAGGAAAAGGATGATGATATGGTAGCTAATGGTACTGCTTGGATTTCAAAATAGTGTACAAACAAAGTACAAAGCAAAAAATGCAATAATAAATGACCTCTGTGAGGACAGTGTGCATATATGTGCATTTGTGGCTTAAATTGCCAATCTCATTTCCGTGATCCCAGCACATGGCAGAAGTACGACAGAATACACATAAAAAGCACATTGGTCTACTTTCAATAAATTTTTAAGATCATATACTGAGAGAGTTGACAAAAGACACTAATGGGTCGTGTGTGTGTATATGTATGCATGTGCATGTACGTGTATAACCATCTATGCTTTCCTTATCATAGCTTTCATTCTGGTTAACTTAGAAAAAGCTCATGAATATCCATGCTACTATTTAATTCTGTGTTTAATTATGTTTTACAGATTCCTCACTACCAATATTATACATGTTTGGTTTCTAGTTTAAATCAGTTTTAAAGATATAAGGCTGATGAAAATCCTCCAAACACTCAATAGTCTACAAAAGAGAACATAAGCTAAGTAACATATCAATCAAGAGTGTTCATCCTGAAGAAATTCTTTGTGGAATAAAAATTTCTAAAGATCTTATTTTATGCAAAAGACTGTTGCTATTACTAGGGAATAGATATGTTGTCCTGCCACATATATCCATGCATTTGAAAAATTTAATCAAAAAAGGGAAGATGAATACAAATTGGATTTACAAAGCATTTCTCATATTTTTATAGGTTCTTATGTAGTTTATTAACTAAAAAATGCCTGCTTCTTGGAAGAAAAGCTATGACTAACTTGGACAGCATATTAAAAAGCAGAGACATTACTTTGCTGACAAAGGTCCATCTAGTCAAAACTATGGTTTTTCCAGTAGTCATGTATGAATGTGAGAGTTGGACCATAAAGAAAGTTGAGTGCCAAACAATCGATGCTTTTGAACTGTGGTGATGGAGAAGACTCTTGAGAGTCCCTTGGACTGCAAGGAGATCCAAACAGTTCATCCTAAAGGAAATCAGGCCTGAATATTCATCAGAAGGACCGATGCGGAAGCTGAAACTCCGATACTTTGGCCACTTGACGCAAAGAACTGACTCACTAGAAAAGACTCTGATACTGGGAAAGATTGAAGGCAGGAGGAGAAGAGGATGAGATGGCTTGATGGCATCACCGACTCTATGGACATGAGTTTGAGCAAGCTCAGGGGGTTGGTGATGGACAGGGAAGCCTGGTTGCTGCAGTCCAGGGAGTCACAAGGAGTCGGACACGACTGACTGACTGAACTGAACTGAAGTAGTTTATTTAAAGATTTTCATTCCAGAACAGTTATACAATAGAAAGAGAAAACTTCTAACCTATGAATATCTATTTGCTATGAACTGTGGAATAATTTTTGCAAAAGGAGTATTTCGTTTTGCAATTCAATGTGTGCTTTAAATGTCTTAACAATTAAAAAAAAAAAAAAATAACAGTGCATAAACGGCCAGTTTGCATGTGTCAGTACACTGTATAATATAAAACACTCCCAGGGACCTTTCAAGACACAGATTAAGCTGCTAAATATGTGTTTAGATATATCTTAAAATGGAGATCAGTACAGTGATAGCTAATATATCCATCTGTATATTTAGAGAGTTTAAAACATGGATTATTGATGAGATGGGCCATAATACATCCTCTGTGGCCATTACAGTAGAGTATGTAAACACGTATATAGATAATGCAGGGGGAGGAACAAAAATCACTTTGTATACAAGCAATGAATTAAAGCTTCCTGGGAGCAGAGTACAGGAACTGGAGATATGTTTAGAAAATAATTTGTAGAGAACTAGGAGAAACGTTGGAGAAGGCAATGGCACCCCTTCCAGTACTCTTGCCTGGAAAATCCCATGGATGGAGGAGTCTGGTAGGCTGCAGTCCATCGGGTCGCTACGGGTCGGACATGACTGAGTGACTTCACTTTCACTTTTCACTTTCACACATTGGAGAAGGAAATGGCAACTCACTCCAGTGTTCTTGCCTTGAGAATCCCAGGGACGGGGGAGCCTGGTGGGCTGCCGTCTATGGGGTTGCACAGAGTCGGACACGACTGAAGTGACTTAGCAGCAGTAGCAGGAGAAAAGTATCATTATGTATGTAAATAGATTTCCATAGGAAAACTTGATTTTTTGTCCTCTAAATATAAGGAAATCTCAAATTTGGATAACTGTCAGTTATCATATTTTGTTGAATAATTAAGCAGATTCCAATCTTGGTCTTCCCCAGTGGCTCAGCAGTAGAGTTCACCTGCAATGCAAAAGTCTCAGAAGACACAGATTCAATCTCTAAGTTGGGAGTATCCCCTGGAGAAGGAAATAGCAACCCACTCCAGCATTCTGACCTGGAGAATCCCATGCACAGAGGAACCTGGCAGGCTACAGTCTATGGGGTCACAAAGAGTAGAGCAAAACTGAAGCAACTTAGCACATGCCCAGGCTTATAGAAAAACAGAATATATACATAACTTTTTCACTAATGTATTGAAACTGTTACTTTTATAAATTCAACTAAAATAGTTGAAATAGAAAACAATCCTATCACTTAACATAATATGGGTATTTCCTTGCATTTTATTTTTATAATGATTATTCATTTTGGTAGTCCTGTAAAAGTTGTTGAGCTCCTATGCTTTCTTTTCTTTTTTGTCTTATTTTCTTCTGTTTCTTTGCACATTTCAAATTATTGAGCACTAAACTCAGCTACAGTACATTTACATCAACTATTAACGTATGTGAAAAAATGTATACATATTACTGAGATGGAAGCAGAGTTTTTAAACATAAAATTATCAAAAATGTTTAAAATTTATTTTCCTCTTCCTAAACTTTTGGTGTAAGTACTAAAATAAGAAATGCAAAAGAATTCCAAAAAAGCATCTACTTCTGCTTCATTGACTATGCTAAAGCCTTTGACTGTGTGGATCACAATAAACTGTGAAAAATTCTTAAAAGAGATGGGGATACCGACCACCTTACCTTCATACTGAGAAACCTGTATGCAGGTGAAGCGGTAACGTTAGAACTAAACATGGAAAACTGACTGGTTCAAAACTGAGTAAGGATTATGTCAAGGCTGTATATTGTCACTCTTCTTATTTAACTTATAAACAGTACATCATGTGAAATGTTGGGCTGGGCGAAGCACAAGCTGGAACCAAGATTGCCAGGAGAATTAGCAACAATCTCAGATATGCAGATGACACCACCCTAATGGCAGAAAGGGAGGAGGAACGTAATAGCCCATTGGTGAGGGTGAAAAAGGAAAGTGAAAAACTGGCCACCTGATGTGAACAGCCAACTCATTGGAAAAGACCCTGATGCTGGGAAAGATCAAGGGCATGAAGAGAAGGAGGCAAGAGAGAATGAAATGTTTGGATGATATCATTGACTCAATGGACATGAGTTTGAATAAACTATGGAAAATAATGAAGGACAAGGAAGGCTGGCGTGCTGCAGTTCATGGGGTCACAAAGAGTCAGACATGACTGAGCCACTGAACAACACGGATTGAAAAAGTAGAGGTTCTTTCTCTAAGTGTCCCACCAGTCTCTTTTCTTCATACACACACACACACATACACACATTTTCCAGATGCTTCCTGACAAATAAGATAATTTAAAAAGGGCAGATTATAAAATTCCAATGAATCATTTTTCCCATTTCTTTTGAACATATAAAGAAGCAAATATTAAAAACTACTTTTATAGGTCTAAATGAAACATTTTTTAAGTTTAATACACTGATACAGTTTAAGTCTTTCCCACTTTTAGAAGATTTGCTTTGATGTTGTCTCCAGAAACAAGGTTTATATAAAAGTATTTTTGTACACATAAATATTCCTTTAAAGAATTCATGTTTTTTATAGTGAAACTGATTCCATAATAGTTTCACTTTCCACTATAATTATAAGCTATTTTAAGTAACAAATTTACAATCTTATGCCGACAGATTTTTATAAAGTATATTTCTATTTATATGTATTTAACTCAATTTTGTGTGTGTCAAAGAAAGAGAGAGAGTGGTTTTTTTTTTTTTTTTTTTTGGTTTGATTCTTCTAGCATCTCTGATATCTTACCACCCATAGTTAACCATATCTCAAAATCACCTATAACTATTTTGGCTTATCAACAAACTTCAGTATCAAAATGCAAGTAATATTTGAATGAAAAGGTATGTCAGTTTTAGTGTAAAGAATGTTTCCCTTTTAACTTGGATATATTATAAATTTATATTAAAATCAATAATTTAATTTTAAAAGGTATATTTAGAATAATGGAACACTTATAATTTAAAAGTGGCTAACATATTTTTTAAATTCTGTAATTAAATTTTTCAACTCTGTTTTTCTGAAAACTGCCGAAAGATCATCAATCAGTCAAGCACATTTTATTGCTATTCTATGTGAACAAAGGAAAAGATAATGCCTATTTTTTTCTGCTGAGGCATAATTAATTAAACTTTTACCCTGAAAAAGCAATAACAACAGAACTTAGGATGTAAAATCAAAGTTAATTTAATGTGGGAGTATTAATAAATGTCCATGCTCTGTCACTAAAAGATGATGCTGTGAAAGTGCTGCACTCAATGTCAGCAAATTTGGAAAACTCAGCAGTGGCCACAGGACTCAAAAAGGTCAGTTTTCATTTCATTCCCAAAGAAAGGCAATGCCAAAGAATGCTCAAACTACTGCGCAATTGTTCTCATCTCACATGTTAGGAAAGTAATGTTGAAAATTCTCCAAGCCAGGCTTCAACAGTATGTAAACCATGAACTTCCACATGTTCAAGCTGGTTTTAGAAAAAGCAGAGGAACCAGAGATCAAATTGCCAAATCTGTTCCATTATCAAAAACACAAGAGTTCCAGAAAAACATGTATTTCTGCTTTATTGATTATACCAAAGCATTTGACTGTGTGGATCACCACAAACTGTGGAAAATTCTGAAAGAGATGGGAATAGCAGACCACCTGACCTACCTCTTGAGAAATCTGTATGCTCTTGAGAAACCTGTATACAGGTCAGGAAGCAACAGTTAGAACTGGACATGGAACAACAGGCTGGTTCCAAATAGGAAAACGACTATGTCAAGGCTATATATTGTCACCCTGATTATTTAACTTATATGAAGAGTACATCATGAAAAATGCTGACCCAGATGAAGCACAAGTGGGAAGCAAGATTGCTGGGAGAAATATCAATAACCTCAGAAATGCAGATGACACCACCCTTATGGCAGAAAGTGAAAAACTAAAGAGTCTCTTGAAGAAAGAGAAAGAGGAGAGTGAAAAAGTTGGCTTAAAGTTCAACATTCAGAAAACAAAGATCATGGCATCTGGTCCTATCACTTCATGGCAAATAGATGGGGAAACAGTGACAGACTTTATTTTTGAGGGTTCCAAAATCACTGCAGATGGTGACTGCAACCATCAAATTAAAAGATGTTTATACCTTGGAAGAAAAGTTATAATCAACCTAGACAGCATATTAAAAAGCAGAGACATTTCTTGCCAACAAAGTTGCATCTAGTCAAGGCTATGATTTTTCCAGTAGTCATGTATGGATGTGAGAGTTGGACGATAAAGAAAGCTGAGCACCGAAGAATTGATGCTTTTGAACTGTGGTGTTGGAGAAGACTCTTGAGAGTCCCTTGAACTGCAAGGAGATCCAACCAGTCCATCCTAAAGAAATCAGTCCTGAATATCCATTGGAAGGACTGATGTTGAAGCTGAAACTCCAATAGTTTGGCCACCTGATGAGAAGAACTGACTCATTTGAAAATACCCTGATGCTGAGAAAGATTGAAGGCGGGAGGAGAAGGGGATGACAGAGGATGAGATGGTTGGATGGCATCACCAATTCAGTGGACATGAGTTTGAGTAAACTCCGGGAGTTGCTGATGGATATGGAGGCCTGGCGTGCTGCAGTCCATGGGGTTACAGAGTCAGACACGACTGAGTGACTGAAGTGAACTGAACTGATGCTCTGTCACTAACTACTAAATATAAATTACACTTTATTGTGTAAATCTTTTTATAAATATGTAGTTTAGATAACTGTCCACACTTTGGGCACATAATTTCTAGACTATATGAGAGGAATGCAAATTAATTTTTCTCAGTTTTATAATCAGCTTACAGTAACTTTTACTACCGAATGTCCTTCCACATGTAATAATCTATGAGTTGGAAGTTAGCATTTTTATTATACTATTCATTTGTAGCTACTTTCATCATCTGTTCAAATAATACTATTTGGATGTGCAAGATTGTTCATTTTTTCTTCTATGATAATACTTTGTTAATATATTATGATTTGTCCACTGACACCAAATAAGATATAGGAATACAGTGACATTCGACTGTCTAGTGCACTGTGACAGCATACTTCATATTGGCAATGTCTGGCATGGAGAGTGGCTTTGTTAAATATAGCTTTGATGACAGGCATTTTCATGTACACTGACTTTGATAAATGATTTTTCACTTGGTTAATATATATGTCAGGGCTCTCCTGGTGGCTTAGACAGTAAAGAATCCACCTGCAATGCAGGAGACCCAGGTTTGATCCACTGGTCGGGAAGATCCCCTAGAGAAGAGAATGGCTACCCATTCCTGTTTTGAAGAATTCCATGGACAGAAGAGCCTGGAAGCCTACAGTCCATAAGATCACAAAGATTGGACATGACTGAGTCACGAAGCATAGTGTATATATGTATCTGTCCTAGGGGATTTATGTAAACTTGGGCAAACTTCGGGAGAAAGTGAGAGACAGACAGGCCTGGCATGCTGCAATCCATGAGGTCACAAAGAGTTGGACTTGACTGGGAGACTGAAAAACAACAATAACAAATATATATATACATATATATATATATATATATATATATATATATATAATTATATAAATATATATATAAAGACATGTAGGGGTGATATCTTATATAGACAGATAGATGATGATAAAGACAATAGAGAGATAGGGATTGCAAGTCTTCACAGCAACGTTCTTTAGGTATGATTGAACGAGTGAACCAAGCTACTTAAGGTAGTGGATTCTGAGAGAGTCCATTATCTATATCTAGCCTCAGGGAACAGCATGTAATTGAGTCCTTGGGAGGAGGCAAAGCAACAGGAATCAGAGCTATGTAATTATGACCAGAACTCAGTCAATGAGAAATGAGTTTGAAAGAAGTCTCTGGTAACATAAGGGGCCATCAGGTGAAGCTGCTTTTATGGTCCACCAGAGACAAAGTTCACAGAGACTGCTGTGAAGTGCTGCTGACCATCCACCTCGCTGCCACATTAGCATCAAGAAAATGTCAGGATATGCGCATACCTGGGCACATCCTTTCTCCTTCAGCATTGAATCACTAATCTGGGAAGAGAGGATCGGCCTCTAAATGATCACTTACCCTCTTGGAGGTCCTTCTTTCTAGAGATAGCTATTCTTTCCATTTACCACCCACCAAGAAAAGATAATAACTCTTGTAGCACTAAATGTGGCAGTAGAGCTGGAAGTGCAGAAGTCAGGACTGATATTTCAAGAAATGGTAGTGATATCACCAAGGAAATAAATTTTTTTGTTGTTAAGGTGAAGCTATCAATATTTGAACATAAGTTAAAATAGCAAAGTGAAGGATGAAGATATAAACAGCAAGGGATGGTTATTATTTCCTTTGTCCAGGAAATTACTTAAAATAAGTTAAAATAAATCATTTTTAAAACCCCCGAAGCTTAATTTATGTTTAACTCATAAGATTCTTTCCCCTCAAGTGAAATTATATTCCAACATATTTGTTGATTTTTCCATTGGTAATGATTGCACATTCTTATATGATTGTACATTGAGCTGAAATCTTAGAAACTTTTAGTTCAAACAAGGAAGTCATCTTTAACGTGAAATTCTTCTGTTTGAAAATATGCCCAGTTTTTCCTTCAGATAATTTATGTGGGTCTCTGTGTTCTTCTTAAGTTACATCACAGTGCTGAATGCTTTGAAACACTGTACCTATTGATAAACCAGTCTTTTCTGAACTTAAACTTTGGACTTCCTTGAGGAAATTCTGACTCTACCAACTTGCATGTTTTCAAAGAAATGTCAAATTAAACCAATAGAAATCTAGTTTAGGTTCTTACAACACCTTTTCAATATGAGGCACTGTTCCTACTTTCAAAGAACTTAAAAATACAAAGTGTAACAAAGGACAGGAAAGCATTTGAGAAACTCTTCTGAAATACATGCTGCCCTTAGACAACTTTGCTTTGAAATCTGCCACAAAAGCTTTAGTGTCTAGAAATATTTCAACCTATTAGTGGGGGGAAAAAAAAAAGCTCCTCTGAATAGATTGCAAAATTTCCAACTGTATCTTAAAGAATTACAAACCCTTTAAAACAGAAATCATAAATTTGTTAACAAAGGACCTATTTAATGTGTAACAATAAGTTTATACAAGATAAACTGCTATATTGTTATATTTCTCGACAAATAAATCCCTTATGAAGAGTGATTTTTAAAAGACAATTGAAATATTTAAATTATATGTCCATATAAAAATGAAAAAGCCAAATTGCATGCATCCTTTGGAAGTATGTGTGGTTTCATCTTTAGATGTTTAGGTTCCGGTGATGGACTGAGTTATGTCTACCACTGGCACCTGTCCCCAAGCACAATTTTACTAGCTGTGTGACACTGAACAAACTACCTAACTTGTTTAGACTTGCACTTTTAGACTACAAATGGATTAATTGTTGCTGTTCAATTGCTCAGTCATGTCTGACTCTTTGCAACTCCATCGACTGCAGCACACAAGGCTTCCCTGTCCTTCATCATCACCAGGACCTTGCTCAAACTCAAGTCCATTGAATTAGTGATCCCACCCAACCGTCTCATCCTTGTTGTCCCCTTCTCCTGCCTTCAATCATTCCCAGATCTAGGTCTTTTCTAATGAGTAGGCTCTTCTCATCAGGTGGCTAAAGTATTGGAGCTTCAGTTTCAAGATTCAGCCCTTCTAATGAATATTCAGGATTGATTTCCTTTAGGATTAACTGGTTTGATCTCCTTGCCTTCCAAGGGACTCTCAAGCATATTATCCAACACCACAGTTGAAAAGCATCAATTCTTTGGTGCTCAGCTTTTTTATAGTCCAACTCTCACATCCATACATGACTACCAGAAAAACCATAGCTTTGACTAGATGGACCTTTGTTGGCAAAGTAATGTCTCTGCTTTTATAACATGCTGTCTAGGTTTGTCACAGCTTTCTTCCAAGGAGCAAGAGTATTTTAATTTCATGGTTGCAGTCACCATCTTCAGTGATTTTGGAACCCCCCAAAATAAAATCTCTCACTGTTTCCATTGTTTCCCCTTCTATTTGCCATGAAGTGATGGGATTGGATTCTATGATGGTTTTTTGAATACTGAATTTTAAGCCAGCTTTTTCACTCTCCTCTTTCCCCTTCATCAAGAGGCTCTTTAGTTTTTCTTTGCTTTCTGCCATGAGGGTGGTGTCATCTCCACGTCTGAGGTTATTGATATTTCTCCCAGCAACCTTGATTCCAGCTTGTGCTTCATTCACCCCCACATTTTGCATGATGTACTTTGCATATAATTTAAATAAACAGGGTGACAGCATACAGCTTTGACATACTCCTTTCCTAATTTGGAACCAGTCTGTTGTTCCATGTCCAGTTCTAACTGTTGCTTCTCGACCTGCATACAGGTTTAACAGGAGTCAGATAAGGTGGTCTGGTATTCCTATCTCTTGAAGAATTTTCCACAGTTTGTTGTGATCCACAGGGTCAAAGGCTTTAGTATAGTCAATGAAGCAGATGTTTTTCTGGAATTCTTTTGCTTTTTCTATGATACAGTGGATGTTGGCAATTTGATCTCTGCCTTTTCTAAATCCAGCTTGAACTCCTGGAATTTCTCGGTTCACATACTTTTGAAGCTTGGCTTGGAGAATTTTAAGAACCTCTTTGCTAGCATGTGAAATGAGTGCAATGGTGAGTTAGCTTGAACATTCTTTGGCATTGCCTTTCTTTGGGATTGGAACGAAAACTGATCTTTTCCAGTCCTGTGGCCACGCTGAGTTTTCCATATTTGCTGGATCAATGGATCATACTAATTTTCTTCAAATTTTCAGAACAACCAAATGAAAACATCTTAAAGTCCTGTCCTAGTTTGCATTTTTACACTTATCATAGAAGAAATTACTACAGACTAGGCAACTTAATGGGGCTTCCCAGGTGGCTCAGTGGGTAAAGAACCCACCTGCCAATGCAGGAGACATAAGAGACGTGGGTTTGATCCCTGGGTAGGAAAGATTCCCTGGAGGAGGGCATGGTCACCCATGCCAGCATTCATGTCTAGAGAATCCCATGGACAGAGAAGTCTGATGAGCTACAGGCAATGGGGTCACAAAGCATCAGACAGGACACAACTGAAGCACGCATGTACACAGGCAGCTTAACAATAGAAAATTATTTTGGAGATTTAATTATTTTAGAGATTGCTCAAGGTACTAGCTTATTCAGTTTCTGGTGAAATTTTTACCTCTGGTTTGCATTGGCCTCCTTCTCCTTGTGTCTGTCATACAGCCTTTCCATGGTTCATGGCAGAAAGAGGGAGAGTAAGCTATGGTCTTTCTTCCGCTTCTTACAAAGGCACTAATCCTATTGGATCAGGGCCCTACACTTGTAACCTCATTCAGCCTCAATTCCTTCCATAAAAGCCCTGCTGCTGCTGCTTCTGTTGCTAAGTCACTTTAGTCATGTCTGACTATTTGTGATGCTATGGGCTGTAGCCTGCCAGGTTCCTCTGTCCATGTGATTTTTCCAGGCAAAACTACTGAAGTGGGTTGCCTTGCCCTCCTCCAGAGGATCTTCCTGACCCAGGGGTTGAAACTGCATCTCTTATGTCTCCTGCATTGGCAAGTAGTTTCTTTACCAATAGCATTTTCTGGAAAGCCCCATAAAGGCCCTATGTCCAAATAAAATCATATTGAGGATTAGGACAAAATATGAATTTTGAAGGGACACAGTGCATCAGCAATCCTTAATCATGGGCAAATGGTAGCTATATGTATGGCTAATATAACGGTTATAATGATGATGACTGCTGCTCACCTAACAAAAAAGAGACTTTCTGCTGGAAAGTTTCACTCGGCTATGGACTTGGTAGACAGAAAGTAATAAATATTCCTTTCCCTTTCAGTCTGTTGAAATAGACACTGCCAATCATCGTCCCTTAATCTTAATTACTATATTCATTTTCTGCTTAACTCCAGTTAATTTGATATTTGATCACCAAATTACTAGTGGGGAGGGAAAAGGAGAAAGCGTGAATAGGAAAGATCACTATAGATAATATTTTATTTTCCTCTCTTGATCACTGTGACTGAGAAGTAACTTCTCTCAGGCTAGACTCTCAATTCTCCTTTCCAAAAGATGGCAACATTGTTATCAACAATGTCCTACTCCTAACTGTGTAAACAAATGTTCTGTACTGCTTGTTTCTAACCTTTATTTACTTTTCTAACAGTTTTAAATAAAGATCCTTTGATAACCTGTATGCATACAAGAATTTCATTTTCTTTTAAGCAGTAAGTCACAGCAGTTAAGAGGGTTACCGTACATCACCTCTAGAAGGACTACCTGGGAGACATGTTAAAAATGCAGATTACTGAACTTCATTGCAGAGCTCTTTGATCAGACTATCTGGAGGTGAGATCCCATGAATGTATATTAAAAAAAAAAAAAAAATGAAGCATGGAACTCAAAACTGGTGCTCTGAGACAACCCAAAGGGATGGGATGGGGAGGGAGATGGGAGGGGGGTTCAGGATGGTGGGACACGTGTAGACCCATGGCTGATGCATGTCAGTGTATGGCAATAACTGCCACAATATTGTAATTAGCCTCCAACTAAAATAAATAAATTAATTTTAAAAAGAAACCAAAAAATTATAAAATAAAAAAACTCCTTAAGGGATTTTTATTTATAGTAAAATTAGGGAGACATAACAATCGTGGAAGGAGAGAGAGAGAGTAGAAGATGGAAAGGGATGAGGAAGGTACAGACTGTTTTCAACAGCTTAATTGTTTCATTATTAATGCTAAGTATCAAATAACACATCAATTATTTGTGAATTTTAATCCGAGACAGGAATATAAATGAAAATCTGTAGAATTATCTTATTTTGGGCGGTAAAGAGGTGAGAAAAACTGGTCAGAAGCAACAGAGTTTATGTAAAAAAGTTTACTAGTCAAAATCTGAGACTTGTAGTGGTAAAAAGAGATACTACTTAAATAGGAAAATGTCCTGGCACTAGAAGGTCTGTCTGTGAAAAGGATGTTAGAAAGACTAGAAGTCCTGCTCTCCTTCCTTACTTTCAACTACTTTGTTCTTCCTAAACATCTGATCTCTGTCTGTTTCCTTCTCTTCAAACTCCCCAAGACCAAAGTTCTGAAGTTCTTTCTAACTTTCTCAGACCTTTTGATGTAGGGGAATCTGCATACTTGCTATTTATTAAGTAAATCTGAGTCCCTAACCTACCTGTACTGTATATAGTCCATTAATTGCATTTTCCAGGGAACCATTGTTATAAAAGGTGGTTGCAAAAATCCTATTGTTATTTTATTTTATTTTTTTGGCTAGTCCAGTTTCACTATGGGATAAAAGGGCTTGGATGGGCTATCCTACCACATAACCCACTATATTTAAATACTGTACTTCTGAATGACTCACAAATGAATGCTGGGAATATGACTCACCCATGAATCATTTTGAATTGGAAAACATAGACAGAAAAATATAAAATTACTTAGATGGAGAAAAATATGGCTACACAAAGTAGGCAAAGAGGGAAGTATCATTTTACATTTCAATAGCATGTTCAAAGGTAAGAAGTAAAGCCTTGTACTTGAGACTCAAAGATCAAAAGAAACACTAAAATATAGCATGCTATTCTTTTACCACTAATGTTGCTCTATTATGAAAAATTGAATATCATCTTGCTTATAATGAGAAGAATAACATATGGTTAATAGCTTCTAGTCTCTGGAATCAAACAGGCTGGTTTGAATCCTGGCTAGTCAGCTACTAGCTGTGTGATTTGACCTCATTTCTTCAGTAGTTCATAATTGTTAAATGAACGTGAAATGCTTTGTGTAATGCATGACCTTACATTTACTCAATTAAAATTGTTATCACTAATCTCTGTACTACTGCTATCATAGTACAAGTATAAAAACTTTTCAAAAATGCAGATTAATTTATTGATGCAATCAATCCTCATCATTCATGGATTTCATATTCATCAATTTTCCTGTTTGCTAAAATGTGTTTCTAAATTGTCCTCAAGTCAATAATCACAAATCTTTTGTGGTCTTTCATGGACATGCTCAGAGCTTAAAAAAATTGGGTTTCCCAGTGCATATGTTTCTGGGGAGGTTGAATAGGGTAACACTCTGTCTTCCTGATTCAGCTTACACATTGCAAACAAGCATCCTTTGCAGTCTATTTAGCATAATGATCTTTTTTTTTGCATCTTTGTGCTTTTTTTTAGTAGTTTTGCTGTTTAAAATGGACCCCGCATAGAATGCTGAAGTGCTGTCTAGTGATGATCCCAAGCATAGAAAGACTGTGATGTGGCTTACAGAGAAAATGTATTATAGATAAGCTTTGTTCAGGACTGAGTTTTTTTCTGGCTGTAAAATCAATGTTAATGAATCAACAATATGTATTAAGTAAGGTTCTTTAAACAGAAACATACATAAAACAAGGTTATGTATTGATACATTAAAATGTGTGGTCAGAGGCTCCCAGGGACCTAGGAAATCCTGTATTTCCCCTAGAAGCAATGGTTCCGTATTCACAAATTCAGTGTTCGAGGCAATTTTAGAGAACATAACTGCTATCAATAATGAAAACCCAAATTTATTCCTTTCTAAATGAAAATATAAAGTTTGAAAATTTAGGAAACTAAATTCTTCTTTCTTGTACTTTATAGGTGACAAAGTATAAAAGGAGTAACAGTAGGTTTGGATTCATGCCTCTAATACTAATGGAAAGATGACTAGTCTGTGCCCTGGGATCATGTCCTTTTGATTCTATTTTATTGTGCAATAGTGAGGACTTGGTCCATAATAGAAAAGTCGTTCCTTTCATTCACCAAAAAATGATAACATGTAATAAGATGGGAAATCATTTCTAACGTACAGACTTTTGCCTTACAACTAGGATGTCAGAAATGAATAATGGATCAGGGATCACTGTGTTGTAACTATGTCTTGATTGATTGTTTTCCTAATATGGGCTGAGTGCTGACAAAGTGCAAAGCTCCCAGTCTGCTGTGGTGGGACCACTGTTGTTAAACAGTAAAATTATGTTTTGTAGACTCCACTCATTTCCTGATATTGCTAAACTTTTTCTCAGAGAAATATAAAAAGCTTTCAGTTGACACAGGTCCAAAATAACAGCTATCGTTTATTGAACCATTATTCCAGATATAAATTATTTATCTGTATATATGTATAAATATATATAATAGGGACTTCCCAGGTGACTCAGTGATAAAGAATCCACCTGAAATGCAGGAGACATGGGAGATATAGGTTTGATCCCTGAGTTGGGAAGGTTCTATGGAGGAGGAATTGGCAACCCATTCCATTATGCTTGTTGGACAATGCCATGGACAGAGGAGTCTGATAGGCTATAGTACATGGGGTTGTGAAGAGTCAGACACGACTGAGCACACACACACATACATGTACATATATAACAGATATAGTCCATTCTATTGTGACTTTATGCATTTAGAGTTATTACTGTTATTTCAGCTTACTGACAAAAAAAAAAAAAGAAAAACAAAGCTTGGGAAAGTTAAGTAACTTGTACAATGTATGTGATTAATGGATAATCTGGGAATTCAAACCTTTGGTTAATGTATTAATACTTTCTGCTCTTTCTGTACTCTTTACCCAGAATTAAATATTTTGTGTTTTTAAATATGTGTAAACATAAATATACACATATGCCCTATCTAGTCCAGCAGAGGTGAGATAATTTTTATGGATCACATTTATTGAGAGGGTGAAACATTAAGAATTGTAAGTTGTTCTAAAGATAAAAGATAAAATCATAAATCTCAAATCAGTGATGAGAATTGTTCCACTTTCTACAGAGATGTAAATGGGAAAAGATGGATCATTTGTGTGTATAATACTAGAGTTAGGGGATTTGGGCTTAATAAATGCTGTTTTACTTTCAAATTCAATGATATGTTCTTTAATCCTTTGACTTTTCAGAATAATAAATAATTTACTAACTCCAATAATATGTATAGATAGAATCATAAAAAGAATGATACAGTTTTGGTAACTTCTAACACACTGAAGCAGGTTTGACAGATAATAGATTAGTTTAAATTAAATGTTTTATCACCATTTTAGAGATTGTAAAGAAGAATAAAATACACTGCACATCAGGGGAAATGGACAAAAGTTGGAGGTAATCTCTTTTTAACATGAAAGCCATGGGAGCTCAAATGCATTTAAGACATCTAGTTTTAGAGAATAAATATGAAACAGTGTGGTAATTAGTTTCTCTGATCACCTGAAAATAGGTTATCAACCACAATAAATAGCTTCTTTTGAAAATAATAGTTCTGTGACTGGAAAGTATTTTCTGAAGCCTTTAGCAATAAAGGTAGAATAACAGTTTCCCTGTGTTTCTTTAGAGGTAGGATAATATGCATATTCTTACATTGCTCTTTCTCTGGAATATCATCATCTCCCTTAAATATTTAATAAGAGGGCTATCATCCCATTCCTTTGATTCTGCAGCATTGCCACAGGCATCCAAATTAGTAGGTGATGTAAACTGGAGATTGGGTTATGGGAATGGAATGCCCATTTTAAATACGGATAGTTAGTGAATACCTTGACATACATATCAGCAATATTTATGTCACAGGTGTGTTATTCTTCACCCGCTCTCCTCTAAACTTTTGTGTTCCCACCCAAAAGGTATTTCTACAATCACATCTTCACTTAAAAGCCAGGTTCAACGCACTCTTAGCTTGAAGAGGAGGGAATTACCATGGGATGAAGGAGTACATAACATGGAAGATTTCTTTTTTCATTGAAAAGTAATAAAACTTTTCCTTTTAAAAACTTCTCATAATTGAATATAAGAAATTTAATAGTCCCTATGTAAACATTTAACCTCTTCAGTTTTCAGCCTTTTCATTTTAAAGTAATTCTATAATATTTTAGTCTTGGAGCTTCCCAGGTGGTGCAGGTTACAATGCAGGAGACACAGGAGATGCAAGGGACTCAGGCTCAATTCCTGGGTTGGGAAGATCCCGTGGAGGAGGAAATGACCACTTGCTCCAGTTCTTGCCTGCAGAATCCCATGGACAGAAGGCTACAGTCTATGGAGTCGTAAATAATAGGACACTGACTAAGTGACTGAGCACAGCATATTTTAGCCTTACAAAACTGTTTTTTACTTTAAACCTCTATTTTTTCAAGAATTTAATCATACCAATTAAGTTCTTCTAGCACAAATACTAAATTCTCAACATCTTAAATTCTGAGATCTCAGAGTTATGATTATATTTTATAGCAAAGAGGTTAGAAGTTATTAAGAGATTTGTACCTTATGATAAATTCACAATCTGTGTTTGACTTCTGAAGTTCAAATGACTCCTTCGCCTTGGAACAAAGAAGTATTATTCCACTGGCAAATTTGATTTACTGAAATCTCGTAGAAAAATAAATGAGAAGTCATGATTTTTTTTTTCTGTTTTATCGATTAGCAATAGATTTGTAAGGAGTTAAGAATGGAAGAGATGAAGAAAAAGGATGTTAAGTAATGAGAAAGTAGTCTGTGTAAAAGTAGTTGCCTTACTTGTACATTGCATATAATTTTTTTCTGGTCAAAGCAGCAACTTGTGGAGGCAACTCAGTTTTTCAGTCGTATCTGCTTAGTCATGTTCAATTCTTTGCAACCCCATGGACTGTAGCCTGCGGGGCTCCTCTGTCCATGGAATTTTCCAGGCAAGAATACTGGAGCGGGTTGCCATTTGCTTCTCCAAGGGATCTTCCTGACCCAGGGATTGAACCTGGGTCTCCTGTACTGCAGGAGGATTCTTTACAATCTGAGTCACCAACAAATATAGACCTTTATTTATATTGGTGTACTTACACCCTCATATATAGGTCATGAATCAGGAGTTTAGATACATACCTTCTCCACTTTAATCTGTATGTTTATTTCTCCTTGTCTTCCTCCTCTTTCTTTGCTTACTTATAACCATCAATTCCAACTAGCTAAATGATTTCAGATCCTTTTGGCTTAGTCACTAAGTGATGTCTGACTCTTTTGTGACCCCATGGACTATAGCCCATCAGGCTCCTCTATCCATGGAATTGCCCAAGCAGGAATATGGAGTGGGTTGCCATTTCCTTCTCCAAGGACATAATGTTTTTTGAATACAAAAATAAATACAGTAAACATTAAAGCTTCATAGATCATTTTCTTTTGTGGTTATATCTTTAGAAATATGATTCACACACACTCCTTTCCAAACTCAGATACAGACTGGAAATGTCTGCCTTACCCACAACTATAGCCCCAGAACCTCAAATAGAGTGACAAAAATAAAACCAGGCTCTCAATTAAAGAGCTGCTTATCCCTTATCTCATACATAATAACTGAATAAACTCCTTACCATCAAAATCCTAGGATGATTAGAATGTATGTAATCTTTCTTTCAGTCCAATTAGTCAATTCTCCTTTCAAATATCCTTATTGGGATGAATAGCACGATTATGTTAGAAAGTCACCTCTGCTTTCTTTGCAAAATTTAAACTAGGTAAGTTTATCTGTTTTTTCATTTTCTTTGTTTTCTCCTTTGGCCCCTAGAGGAGATTGTATTTGAGACTGTATGCCCTTAATTAACCAGCTCCATGTACCTGAACAAATAATAGGACAGTTACTTTCAAACATTTGCTAAAGTGATATTTTTTTCTAGAAATCAAAATTGATTCTTATAAAATGTGCTTAAAATACTTTTTTGCCTTTTTGGTTACAGGTAAAGTGTCCAAATCCCTTAACATGACATAGAGTTTGTCTGTGACCTGTTTCCTCATACTTACAAATCCATCTTTTGCCTGTTCACCCTGACACCACTGGGTCCAGTCACACTGACTTGCTTATATTTATATTAAGGTGCTGGCACATACTTTTCCCTCTGTTCTGGAATGCTCTTCTTTTCCTTTTTTTCTGACTCCTCTTCTATATTTTAAGCATCATCTCAAATTTCAACACACTTCTGAATTACTTCTCTGCCCTGCTACCTTTAGGTTACCAGTCTCCTCAAGGCAGGGTTTTCCAAGTTTTTCTAGATGTTCCCAGAGTTCTGTGATATCTTCTATTCTCAGAATTCTCTGATGCTGTAGTTATCAGTTTTTTGTTTGTTTGTTTGTTTACCTGACTCCTTGATTAGGTGATAACCCTATTGACTCCATTGATGTCTGTGGCCCAGAGCTCAGGGGACTGTCTGGCTGAGAATGGACACAACGCCTCGTTAGACCTTTCCCATTCTCTTTCCTTCTCTCTCCAATATAAATTTTATTGTCTACATAATCACTGTATAGTTTATTTAGTATTTGATTGTAACTACTAGTGGAAATGAATTTTGGGGAGTCTACTACTCAGTGCTGTGAATATCAAATACCTGAAAATTTTTTTCAGAAGAAAAACATTAGTTTATGACTATCAATATCACCCTTCTGAATATGTGAGCTTCATAAATCATGATATTTATGAAGAACAACAAAGGGCTGCTTTGCTAGTTGATGCATTTGAAAATAGAAAATACAAATAAAAGTCTTCCTTATTCAAATTACTAATTAGATACTAATTAGATAGCCATACTCTAGTTCTATTTCATTTATCAGAGCCAGACACTCATTTCTATCCCACTGCTGTTAGCATTTCCTTTCTGGTGTGGTAAATAGGAACTCTGATCATTTTTTTACTAGGCATTTCTTCATACTAATTTCTCTCAATGTCTGCATTTAAACAAGAAGAGATTTTGAAGTGCAAGCACTTAACTAGCATTATATATAGCTTAGAACAAAATTTGGGCTTCCCTAGTGGCTCAGACGGTTCCCTAGACGTCTTCCCTAGATGGCTCAGAACAAAACTTCAGGGTAGAATTTAGATTAAGTAGATTAGTTAGTTTTAGGTAATAGTTCATAAAAACCATCCTGGCATTTTTTCAACTGAAGTAAAATTGGTATAAGATTATATACATTTCAGGTGTAAACATTATAGTTGGGTATCTGTACACACCACAAAGTGATCACCAAGATAATTTTAGTTATCATCCATCACCATACAATTTATCCCCATATCACACTCCTCTCAAATATTCTCTTTGCTAGTAACCACTAATTTTTTCCCTATATCTATGAGTTTAAGTTTTGTTTGTTTGTTTATTTTGTTTTTAAACTCCACATATAGATGAAATCATAGTGTATTTGTCTTTCTTTCTTTGAATTTTTCACTTAGAATAATACTCACAAGACCCAAACATATTGTCCCAAACGGCAAAATTTCCTTCTTTTTATGGCTGAGTAGTAAACCACTGTGAATATATATCACATCTTCTTTATCCATTCATCCATCAATGAATACTTAAGTTGTTTCCAACTATCTCAAAGTTTTATAGTCAGTCTTTAAATGTTCTCAGGAAGAGAAAGTCTGTGTATGTTTTCAGGCACAAAAATCATTTAAGTGCTAGTTTAGAGAGACATTTGGTAGTTAAACTGGTATATAATACAATTTCTGGTGAAATAACACAAAGCAGTCAAATAAAGTAATTTCTTCTTGTGTTAATCGCTAACCTGATTGTGAAGGCATTACTAAAACACAATTTCAAAATTATTCTGAAAAAATAAGGTATAAGAATAACTATATAATCCAAGAAGAAAGTATTTAGAGTAATACATTCTGGTGCTATTGTCAGATAATTGCTGATTGCTTTGTAGCCCTTTGGCTTTAAGGAAATACGATCTTACTAATAAAACTTGTTGCTTTATTATAACTTAAAGATGCACAAGCTCATTTTAATACATTGGATCTTCACATTTTAAAATACCAAAATCTATAGCCTAGTTTTATTACAACCCAATGCATTCTTGGTCTTCAGTCTATTTCTGTAAAAAGTAGATTGAATTAACTGCATATGGAAATCAAGAGTTGGCCAATCATTTAATATTATGCAAATGACAGGAAAAAGAGAGTGTTGAGGTTCCCAAAGCAAAGAATTTCCATTTCCCAACAATGTCAGGGTCTAACCAATCTAACACTGTAAGTCCCAAGTGGTACCTATCTTTGGCAAGAGATCAAAAAGTAAAAAATTTTCACAACTATGAAAGCTACATCCATGAACCCACTGTCCATAAGAGCTCATTATATTAAAAAGCATACAGCCGATTCCCCTGGGTCCGGGTGGAGAGGGAGGTGGGAGGGGGGATCGGGATGGGGAATACATGTAACTCCATGGCTGATTCATGTCAATGTATGACAAAACCCACTGCAATGTTGCGAAGTAATTAGCCTCCAACTAATAAAAATAATTGAAAAAATAAAAATAAAAAAAATAAAAATAAACTGAAGAGGACACAATTTAAAAAAAAAAGCATACAGGCATGGACAGTGGCCCCTGGAGCAATGCCACTTCTGTGGGCCACTGGACTGGGAAAGGCTGCTGCCTTTGGATCACAGTTCAGCTAGCTGGTGAGCAGAGTTGATACTGGCTTCTAAACCAAGTTTTGCTGAAAACTAACATGAGGCAGTGCGGAAAGCTCTTGTCAGTGTTACTGTACTTGATCTGAAAAAACTTGGAAAAATTCGCATTCTAAAGCTGTCAGCTTGCAAACTTTCAACAAAAAGAAAAAGCCTCACTTTAAGAACATAAACAAGGACAGAGAAGATCTCACTATCTAAAGATATCAGCATGCAAGAAGCACTCTGGCAGCTTGAACAGGCAAGGCAGTGGCAAACCTCTGCCCCTCAGTGAGAGAAAGCCTACCTTGGGGACTCCTGGCCCTATCTTCTTCCTGCTAAGCACTTTACCTATGATTGCAATGACATGCTTTTCAAAAGACTGCAGCAGAGGGCTGTCTCTTTAGAAGCAACATCAGTCCCTCTAAAAGAAGCAGTTTGGCGTTTCCAGGGGAAAGGTCATTTCTCTACACTTCTGAAGAGGCTAGGTAACAATAACAGAAATAATATCAGGCATAAAAAGCTACATTTTCCTGGACCCCTAAAGGAAATCATGACACAACTGTGAAGGTGGTTTTATCAGCCAAAACACTAATTTATCCCACTTTAGTGCATTGATGTTCCTCTTCTGTGAACTGGCATCCCAGCTGGGAAAAGAAATGTTTACTGAGACGGCTGAATTTTATTTACAGGTCTCTCGGACTCCTCCTAAGGTTCAAAGAAGAGATATCTCCAATGTTGGTGAGATATGGGGTGGTGTGAAAATTACCCAGATGTACTTGAAAGATAGCACTCTTGTGACCTAAAGAAGGATAATATCCAGTTAAGTGCGGCGCTTTGGGTTCCTCCAGCATAAATATCAGTACCAAGGCAATCACATGAAGGGCCCTTGGGATACTGGGGTGATAAATCAGAACTTGGAAGGAAGCCTCTAAAATTACCCTGATTGCAGTGTCTAAGGAACAATTTTTGAGCCCTCTATTAGAAACTTTTCCCATCAGAAAGCAGAGAAATATTTTGTCACACATTATCTAAAAGACCTGCATTGTTACAGACATTCCTATTCAATTATTTATATACACTATTTCTGGTAAATCTCATCTGATTCTCTCTCCTTTCTAAATGTCATGAGTTCTACTCTCTCACTGGAACTAATGTTAACATTTGAAAGGGGGAAAGGTTGTACTTAAGTTTAATAGATTTCTTATTTAATAATGTAGTCGATAAAGTCTGCCACTTAATCAGTCAAAGGCTATTCCACTCTGGACATGGAATGCCTCCAGTGAGCATGTTGTTTCCATTACATACAATTCACTCATTATTTTCAACTTTTAGAAAAATAGCTTAATATTTCCAGAGTTTTACTTATCTATAAATAAGGTGGCATTGCTTTTAAATAAATGAAATAGTGCTGACTTTATACTTTATACACTATCATTAACAAAATCACAGAACAGGGAACGAAATTCAAATCTATATGGGATTTGCAGGATTTAAAGTACTTAGTGGAAAATAAAAAAAAAAAAAAACATTGTAATCTTTTATATTATTTCCTTTCTCTCTGGTGACAAAGATTTTTTGCTTGATCAACTTTATGCAGTTTCCTGAACCTTTTCCTAGACTCATCTGTGCACTCTCTTGTAAAATCCAGTTTTAACCAGAACCCTGCTAAGTCAGTTTAACCACAATCCCTCACTCTCCATATATGATCACCCTGGTTATCTGATCAGCTTACTCCTCCTCCACCATCCCCCTTATCACTTGATGCCTAAATGCCCTGGCTTGTCTTCAGCAAGAATCCTGTTGGGATGGTCTAGCCAGAGCACTTCTTACTCCTGACATCTTCTCTTGAGTAATATTCCATTTATTGACCTTGATCCTGGACAAAAATGCCCGCTTGCCCATGCTATATGTGGAGTTCAGCACAGTCTCTCACCCTCACTGTAAAATCTCATTGCCCTGGTCCCTATACCTTTACTATGGGCCCGAATCATGCCTACATTAATATCTTTAACAAATGTCATTGAAGTTTTTTCTTTAACACCTGTGATTTCTCATTTTATTCTAGGTGGAGTGCAAAAGTGAAGGCAAAAAGAGAATTCTATGACCGATGATGAACTCTAACACGTCCATGCAATTTGTTTTGTATTCAGCTTTACAACACTATGCCATCATTAGTGGTAACGGTTTTACTCTAAACAGTATTAACAGCATTACTTTATTGCCTTTATATTAGCTTTGCAGCCATTTAAATAATATGTTCTTAAACCTCAATTACTAACACCCACAATCTTTAGCGAAAGGGATAGTGAATGCCTAAGCATTTCTTTCATATCTTGTAAGTCTATTAGCTCAAAAGGGAGTGTATTTAAAAAGAATTGCTTTGAAAAACTGATTTTAAGCTAAGAAAGAGTTTATTCAGTTACATGTGTTTATGAAGAAGAGATGTAGGGTTGTAAAGCACACAAGTATAGTGATTTTGAGAGTAAAAAAATCTTTCTAAATCTTCCTATTATAGACAAACAAAAAACTTACTTTCCCTACATTGTTGCCTATTTTGAAACTTCTACATTCTTCCTCTTTTTGGAGAATTTGTATCCAAAAGCCTATTAAATATAGCTCTTTCCTTGAAACTTAATATTGAGATGTGTCTTGCTAGTTTTTATTCAGTACTAAGAATAAAATTATTTATTCTTTTTTTATTAATGGCTTTAAACTGTCTGAAATGTAAACTGTTAAGGAAATTAAGTCCATTCTTTGTTTCCCTGATTCATTAAATCTGAGGGCTTCCTTTCTCAAAATATCTCTGAGGATGCTCCAGACTGGGTTGATTCATTTGCATGCAGAGTATCTTCCCTGCCTATAGCTTTCCTTGCATTTGTCACTCTGTATTATAATGATCTTCCCATAATTTTTATTCCCAATTACTCTGTAAGTCCTTTAAAGTCAGTAATTTTTAATGTAAAAGATGAAATAATTTGCAAACAGAAATTGTTACCATACCGTGTGACATGAACAATCTAGATTCATGTAGTGAGCCCAGCTCCATCAGGAAAGAATCTCCATATGACTTACTTCATTGCTGTAGCCAATGATTTTAATTAATACATATTTGATACACTATTTTTTTCATCTTCCTGCATACCTTAATGATGGCATGAAAAAATATTTTGAGAAATAATTATGAAAGAAAAACTGGACCTTAAGAAAACAAATTATCTATTTTTAGATATTGGAGTAAAAATTACTTTTTAGTCGGGGCTTCCCTGGTGGTTCAGACTAAGAATCTGCCTGCAGTGTGAGAGATCAAGATTCGATCCCTGGATTGGGACGATCCCCTAAAGTAGGAAATGGCAACCCACTTCAGTATTCTTGCCTGGAGAATTCCAGGACAGAAGAGCCTGATAGGCTATAGTCCGTGGGATTGCAGAGTCAGATACAATTTAGAGACTAGCACTTTCACTTTTGCCTTTAGCAGCCCAACACAAGTAAGCAACTCTTTTCTGTATAATAATTCTTCTATCTTAATAGTAGGCTATTGAAAGCCACATTTTCAAAGTCACAATATCCTATTTCTATAAAAGTGGTTGGTGTCATTCAAATATGCAAATACTCCTACTGAGAGGTTAATTTAGTTGTCTCAAAAGGCTAGAGTAAGGTTGAAAAAAAAAAAATAAAAAGCAGGATCTAAAAGAGACCGCTTAGGGTTTATTATGCCTCTGTCCTCTCTGATCATGTAACCTCTGGAAAATTATTTAACGTTCCTAGGTTTTGGTTTGCTCATCTGTAAAACAGTGGTAAAAATAATAGCCAACACTGAATTGGATTTTGAATATTAACTAAGATAATGCAGAGGAAAAACACTTAGTATACTGCCTAATAAATAATAAATGATCATTGAGACAAATCCCAGGAAATTAACTCAATGATTTTAGGTTTTCCAAAATAAAATTATGGTTAAGCACATTCTGAAATAGAATTATTATTCTATTCTATATTATTATTCTACTAGTATCAGGATAATATCTAATGCTAATAATAATAATAATGTCAACATATGAGTTACTTGACATGCAAAATTTCCAGGGAAATTAGCACTATAGAACATTTTAGGAGGTTATAATATTTTAAAAAAAGGACTTTATAGTATTATAGGAGATAATAGTGCAAATATTATGTACAGTATCTCTCATTCTCTTCGTAACAAAGGGAACATTTTCAAGGTTCTTTGGTCATTGAGCCATTTAGATTCTAAAGCTCGCTCCATGCCCCTCTTTCCCCTCAAAAAAGGAATGTAGAGAGACAGGAAGCAGACATTAAATGTTTTGAAACAAGAACAACTCTACAACTTTATTCTAATATCTGTGTAATTTTCTTTTTCATTGTTCTCATAATTGAAGCCATTTAATTTTAAAAGGAATTACAGATGACTCACTTTCAGTATCTCAACATATCACTACCAAAGTACATTTAAGATGTATTTGGATATTTAATATATTTCTTCATTTATATTTAACCCCATCCAAAATGTGAGCGAACTTTTTCAGAGTAGGCAGAGCTCACGTTTGCCTGCCCATAACTTTCTCAGGCATTGCTCTCTCCTAATAGTCAGGAGGCTTCTTTAGCATTTTGCAGGGGACTAGACTGCAGTGTTTGCTTCTGTTTCATAAGTTAAACTGTGAGTATTAATCAGATTTGAGAGTGCTTTTATTTTGTGTGCCATCTTGAAAATGCTAATAAACTTGAAAGCTGACCAATTGCCTAAAATATACCAAAAATGAACAGTTACTAAACAACACTGCTAAGGAAGAAAACCCCGCACATACTCTCAATCCCTTTGTCACGGTAAATAGTTGGAGGAAAGACAAGAGTTACAGAACAAAAACAAATGCAAGGGGAAGGAATGAGCCAAGATCTTTAAAAAACAACAACAACAACAAATCCTTCTGATTGAGTTTTGCAGATACTTTAAAAACTAAATGTATCTCTAAAACAGACTCTTCATATATTGTTTTATTTTCCTAAAAAATATTGCCTAAATAGTTTCAGAAAATGACATAAGATTTTAAAGTTAATTTTACAATAAGGTTAAAATAATTTACCGTTAAGTAAGTTATAGGCAAAATATACTCTTTAGTGGGGACTTCAGGTACTATTCTTTTGCCTCACAAAAGAATAGTAATAATATATTAATCAAGCATTCAATCCTAGAACAATGTATTACCTTATTATTCTGTATGGAGTCAATTTTTTCTTTACAATTTTAAACAAATCTTTCTTTGCATGTTGTTATTCCAAGTTGCAATGATTTGCTCCCAAAAATGACTCAGTAATTTTGATTAATTAGAACTCACTGGAAAAAAAAAAGTGATGTTGTCTGATTCTTATTAGCTTTTCTTCTAACTGGGCAGTTTTTTACATATTTTAATTCTGATAGTTGTATAGTTGATTTACAACATTATGTTAGCCTCAGGTGTGAGTAAAGTGATTCAGTTATACATATACATATATTCATTCTCTTTCAGATTCTTTTCCATCATAGATTATCACAGATGATTGAGTACAATTTCCTGTACTATACAGTAGGCATTTGTTGGTTATCTATCTTATGTATAGTAGTGTGTGTATGTGTTCATCCCAAGATTCTGACTTATCCTTCCCCCATATTTCTCCTTTGGTAACCGTAAGTTTGATTTTGATATCTGTAAGTCTGCTTGTTTTGTAAATAAATTCATTTGTGTCTTATTTATTTATTTGATGTGGACCATTTTTAAAGTCTTTATTGAATTCATTACCATATTGTTTCTGTCGTTTTTTTATGTTCTGGTTTTGTGGCTGTGAGCCACGTGGGATCTTAGATCCCCAACCAAGGATCAAACCCACATTTCCCGAATTGGAAGGGGAAATCTCAACCACTGGACCATCAGGGAAATCCCCATTTGTATCTTAAAAAAAAAAAAATGATTCCACATATGAGTGATATCATATGATATTTATCTTTCTCTGTCTGACTTACTTTACTTAGTATACTAATCTCTACATCCACCCATGTTGCAGCAAATGGCATTATTTCATTCTTTTTTATGATTCAATACTATTCTTTTGTATATATGTACTACATCTTCTTTATCAATTCCTCTGTCTATGGACGTTATGTTATGTATCTTCCATATTGGCTATTCTAAACAATGTTGCAAAGAACTTTGGGGTGGCATGTAATTTTTCAGATCATGGTTTTCTCCAGATATAAGCCCAGAAGTGGGGTTTCTAGATCATATGGTAGTTCAGTTTTTAGTTTTCTAAAGAGCCTCCATACTGTTCCTCATAGTGGCTATGCCAATTTACATTCCCACCATTGGTGTAGTATGGTTCCCTTGTCTCCACACCTTCTCTAGCATGTACTGTTTGTAGGCATTTTGATGATGGTCATTCTGTCTGGTGTAAGGTGATAACACATTATAGCTTTGATTTGCATTTTTCTGATAATTAGTGATGTTGAACACACTTTCATGTGGTTTTTGATCGCCTTCCTTGGAGAAAGGTCTATTTAGATCTTCATTCATTTTCTGTTTGGGTTGTTTTCTTTATATATATATATATATATATATATGTATGTATATATATACGTGTGTGTGTGTATGTATATATATACATATATAAAGCTGCATGAACTATTTGTATATTATGGAGATTAATACCTTATGGATCTCTTCCTTTGCAAAGATTTCCTCCCATTTCTCTGTGGGTTGGCTTTTGTTTATGGTTTTCTTTTCTGTGCAGACACTTTTAAGCAAGCCCCATTTGTTTATTTTTGTTTTTATTTTCACTACTCTAGGAGGTGAAACAAAAAATATATTGCTGCATTTATGGATGGTTGGATGTAAAATAATAAAATTAGAACATTCTCTAATACCATACACAAAAAGATAAAAGTAAAAATGGATCAAAGACCTAAATGTAAGGCTGGACATGATAAAACTCTTTGAGGAAAGCATAGGCAAAACATTCTTCGATACAAATCACAGCAATATCTTTTCTGATCCACCTCCTAGATCATGAAAATAAAAACAAAAATAAACAATAGGGGCAGTTTTAATTTTTTGACTTTTTCCTAGGCCAGAAACACCAGCCTATACAGATTAAATAATTTTCAGTGGGTCTGTGGCAGGACACATCACAAAGTACCTTCCCTATTGCTTACAGATACCCAATGAACATTGCAGAAAAGGATGTGGTCTGTGTTGAGAGTGCCCATTTATTTCTCAAGTTACTTATAAACTTTAAATTATGGCAGTTGATCTAGAACTCTTATGCAGTGTTTGGGCTTTTAAAACATAGTCTTTGAAATGTAACCCTGGTCTGTTTTCAAACAATGATTTTGAATCAGAAATGTATGCAGTCTATGCAGAATTAAAGGCTACCCCTAATTTTTTTCAAGTTCATTAACTTAATACAAATTTTCATTAAAAGTGGGACTTTAATTATACCTTTCCATTACCAAATTAAAAAACACCAAAGATAGGCTATGTTGAGTAGATCAATTTGCTACGAAAGGAAGACAGAGAAGAGCATTGAAGGAAGAAAAGAAAAGGAATGTTGTTAAATGAGAATATGTTTCTGTTTAATCATTTGCTCTACAACTAACACTTTTAGAAAGAGATATAATTTTGGGGGGGGAGGGGAACTTCCTCACATGTCGGTGGATACCATCATTTCACTGTAGACTTACACTAAATTTTTGACATTTTGAAATCTAAAAAGTCTAAGGTAAAAACTTATTCTAAGACAAATGTATATTAGTATAAAAATTCCCCAAACTGGATCTGTATGGTTCCTAACCTATTTATGGTAATGAACAAATCAGAGCTCTTGTGCTGCATCTTTTTGTATTCTATATTAAATAGGGCTGGACTGCTACATCGGTCTTGCTTTCTGAGCCTTTTATTCTTGAATTCACCCCAGAGAAAAGAGCATACCAGAAAATAAGTGATCATTTTTTTTTTATTAGTAGTTCTCTCTCAGACCCTGAGGATCCATTGTGAAATAAGTGTTACTAACAGTTGGTCTTCATGTAAGTTAAAATCCCATTAAACTATTTACAAATTTCAATTGAGGCAATACCTAATGATTATTAATGTTCTTCCTGGTGCTGTTTATGGATGCAGAACTAAGGAAGAATTTGTCTTGATAAGAGAAAGTAAGACTGTAGAATGATATTTGGGTATCTGAATATCTAAAATACCTAATTGCTTATCTCTAAATAATATTTTTTCCCCTTTAAGGAGACTGCAGAGTCCATTGCTAAGTTACTGAACCTTATATGATTTGATATTTTTATATGAATCATAAAATGTAAAAGACAATGCAGAGGTATGGAGTGGCTATGAGAAGATCTACAATTATGTAAAAAGCCGAGAAACATGCAATACGTAGATAACTGAAAGTTGAGAAGGAAAAATAATTTGTTAAGCCATGCCATTAAAAAGTATAACCAAAATGTATTAGCATGAAAAGTATATAAAACTATTGTCCTTATTTGATTACTTGAATTTTGTTATTGCCAAAAAGTAAGCCTTTCAAAATCATTTATAAAAATAAACGTGTAGGGGTCAAGTAAAGAACATTGAGATAAACATTTTCTGACTCTACCAAGTATTATCATTTTTTGAAAAAAACAAATATGAGCTTTTATTTTTTGCATTTTTACTTTTCAAATCAAGTATTTAAAGTTTGCAGTTACTTTTGTAATTTTCTGAATAAATAATGTGGATTTCAATTAATTTGATTATGATTAATTAAAAGTTTACTTTATAGTATGTATTCACATAAACACAATTGGTAGGTTGCTAAAATACATGATGTTATTTAAATAATAGATTAGCTAAAGTTAATATCACTCTCAAAATAGCTTTCCTAGGCTGATTTACTGTCATAATACATACAAATGCCAAAATGTAATGAGTGATTCAAATTTCAGGGATACAATATGACATCTGACAGTTAATGATGGGTTCCTGAAAGTGCTGCTAAAATGTAATATGCAGTACAAATTTAGCATGGCTAAACTCAATATTAGTCTATGAAGATAACAGTATGACTGGGCAAATTAGGTAATTTTACCATGACAAAATACTATAATTAGTTTTATAATTACATTTATTTACATGGTGAATTTCGATAATACTAACTCATTTTCAAGTCATCATTAAATTTTTGTAGAAGATAACATACAATTATATGTAATACTATAATCATTTAAAATTATTGGCTGTGATTTTCATATTGTCTTACAGAAAAAAATATACCCAAATATACCAGTTTATCTTCCTTTTATATATTTTAATACATATTTGAAGAATACCAACAATCTGAAAGAAAAACATAATTGAGAATTATAGAAATAAAAATGTGTTGAGTGATTTTCTGTCATGGTGTAAGGAAAGACTATCACAGACATGAACCCAGAGTGAATCAGTTCAGTTCAGTTCAGTTGCTCAGTCATGTCCAACTCTTTGCAATCCCATGAACCACAGTACGCAAGGCCTCGCTGTCCATCACCAACTCCCAGAGTTTACACAAATTCATGTCCATTGAGTCGGTGATGCCATCTAACCATCTCATCCTCTGTCGTCCCCTTTTCCTCCTGCCTTCAATCTGTCCTAACATCAGGGTCTTTTCAAATGAGTCAGTTCTTCGCATCAGGTGGCCAAAGTACTGGAGTTTCAGCTTCAACATCAGTCCTTCCAATGAACACCCAGGGCTGATTTCCTTTAGGATGGACTGGTTGGACCTCCTTGCAGTCCAAGGAACTTTCAAGAGTCTTCTCCAACACCACAGTTCAAAAACATCAACTCTTCTGCACTCAGCTTTCGTTTTAGTCCAACTCTCACATCCATACATGACCACTGGAAAAACCATAGCCTTGACTAGACAGACCTTTGTTTACAAAATAATGTTTCTGCTTTTTAATATGCTGTCTAGGTTGGTCATAACTTTCTTTCCAAGGAGTAAGTGTCTTTTAATTTCATGGCTGCAATCACCATCTGCAGTGATTTTGCAGCCCCCCAAAGTAAAGTCAGCCACTGTTTCCACCTGTTTTCCCATCTATGTGCCATGAAGTGATGGGACCAGATGCCATGATCTTAGTTTTCTGAATGTTGAGTTTTAAGCCAGCTTTTTCACTCTCCTCTTTCACTCTCAGCAAGAGGCCCTTTAGATCTTTTTCCCTTTCTGCCATAAGGGTGGTGTCATCTGCATATCTGAGGTTACTGAGATTTCTCCCGGTGATCTTGATTCCAGCTTGTGCTTCATCCAACCCAGTGTTTCTCATGATGTACTCTGCATATAAGTTAAATAAGCAGGGTGACAATATACAGCCTTGACGTACTCCTTTTCCTATTTGGAACCAGTCTGTTGTTCCATGTCCAGTTCTAACTGTTGCTTCCTGACCTGTATACAGGTTTCTCTAGAGGCAGGTCAGGTGATCTGGTATTCCCATCTCTTTTAGAATTTTCCACAGTTTATTGTGATCTACAAGGTCAAAAGTTTTGGATAGTCAATAAAGCAGAAATAGATGTTTTTCTGGAACTCTCTTGCTTTTTTGATGATCCAGCAAATGTTGGCAATTTGATCTCTGGTTCCTCTGCCTTTTCTATAACCAGCTTGAACCTCTGGAAGTTCACAGTTCACATACTGTTGAAGTCTGGCTTGGCGAATTTTGAGCTAATATTACTTTGCTAGCATGTGAGATGAGTGAAATTGTGAAGTAGTTTGAGCATTCTTTGGGATTGGAATGAAAATTGACCTTTTCCAGTCCTGTGGCCACTGTTGAGTTTTCCAAATTTGCTGACATATTGAGTGCAGCACTTTCACAGCATCATCTTTTAGGATTTGAAATAGCTCAACTGGAATTCCATCACCTCCACTAGCTTTGTTCGTAGTGATGCTTCCTAAGGCCCACTTGACTTCATATTCCAGGATGTCTGGCTCTAGGTGAATGATCACACCATCGTGATTATCTGGGTCATGAGATCTTTTTTGTATAGTTCTTCTGTGTATTCTTGCCACCTCTTCTTAATATCTTCTGCTTCTGTTAGGTCCATACCATTTCTGTCCTTTATTGAGCCCATCTTTGCATGAAATATTCCCTTGGTACCTCTAATTTTCTTGAAGAGATCTCTAGTCTTTCCTATTCTATTTTTTCCCTCTATTTCTTTGCATTGATCGCTGAGGAAGGCTTTCTTATCTCTCCTTGCTATTCTTTGGATCCCTCCATTCAAATGGGTTTATCTTTCATTTTCTCCTTTGCCCTTTTCTTTTCACATCTATTTATAACGTCTCCTCAGACAGCTATTTTGCTTTTTTGCATTTCTTTTTCTTGGGGATGGTCTTAATCCCTGTCTCCTGTACAATGTCAGGAACCTCTGTCCATAGTTCATCAGGCACTCTATCAGATCTAGTCCCTTAAATCTATTTCTCACTTCTACTGCATAATCATAAGGGGTTTGATTTAGGTCATACCTGAATAGTCTAGTGATTTCCCCCATTTTCTTCAATTTAAGTCTGAATTTGGCAATAAGGAGCTCATGATCTGAGCCACAGTCAGCTCCCAGTCTTGTTTTTGCTCACAGTATAGAGCTTCTTCATTTTTAGCTAAAGAATATAATCAATCTGATTTTGGTGTTGACCATCTGGTGATGTCCATGTGTAAAGCCTTCTCTTGTGTTGTTGGAACAGGGAGTTTGCTATAAACAGAGTGAATAAGGACCAAAAATTATATTGGACATTTGAAATCTGCTTCTGAAATGAACTTGCTGTTACGTGCAATGATTAGGGGGCATATGGTACAAGAGTATGGCAGGAGTTGATTGACTCCAGGTGATAAGTTCACTTCAAGGAGAAGTTGGAAAAAATAAAGCTTATATCTGATTAAGTGAACAGGTATTTATTAGATAATGGCTCAGTGGTAAACAATCTGCCTGTAATGTATGAGATGCAGGTTCAATTCCTGAGTCAGGAAGATCCCCTGAGGAAGGAAATGGCAATCCACTTCAGTATGCTTGCCTGGGAATTTCCATGGATGGAGGAACCTAGTCGGCTACAATCCATGGGGTCACAAAAATGTCATAGACATGACTTAGCAACTAAATAACAGCGAAAACAAATTTATTAGATGCCTCTGATATGCCAGGAACCATGCTAAGGGTTATAGCATTTAAAAGCACAAGAAAAATATGATTCTCTTTGAAGAACTTATATGCTAGAATTATAAATACACATTAAAGTTTTTACTAAAGTTATGTGTATGTATGTATATATACATACATGCATTCATATAGATTCACACAACAATGTTTTTCTGTGAGAATAAAATGTGTGATCAAATAGGCCTGGCTCAACAAACTACACAGTAAAATTTTGATTCAATCAAACCACATATTTTCATGCATGAGTTTACTTGAAAGTAACCATATATCCTGTACCTTTCCCAGGTCTGACCTACAATTGACAGTCATGGTCCAAGGCTGCCCGTAATTAGATGTCATTCATCATATTTTCAACTCTGTTATTGAAGATGTAATATTTGGAGAGGTGATTTTAATATGACAAATTAATGCTGAATTTCATAACTAAATGTAGCAACACAATGAGAAGTTTTTTTAGTGTTCTTGTCTTAGCTGAGCCTTGATAATCATCATTGTCTTGACTAATATTTGCTGAAGACTTATAATTGGCCAGATGCTGAATACATTATTTGTTTTATTTTTGCAATCTTTCAAGTAAGAATAAAAAGAAAAAAAAAAAAAAAACAAAAAACAGCCCTGAAGTGTAGAGGGGTCAAATTACCAGAAGTTTTACTGATAGAAAGCAATACAGATGGGATTTGAACACAAATTTCCTGGACTGTAAATGTTAGAATTTTCTATTTTCATTCTGTCTACCTTCCCATCTATCTTTGTTCCTCCAATGCTGTGTTCTAATAGAAATATTTGAACAGTGACTCCCTGGTAGCTGAGATGGTAAAGCATCTGCCTGAAATGAGGGCGACCTGGGTTCACTCTCTGGATCAGGAAGATTCCCTGGAGAAGGAAATGGCAACCCACTCCAGTACTCTTGCCTGGAAATTTCCAGGGATGGAGGAGCCTGGTGGGCTATGGTGCATGGAGTCACAAAGAGTCGGACACAACTGAGCAACTTCATTGAATACTGTCACAGAAAACTGAAGATTTTTTTCTGCACCCCTTTCAATTGAACTTTTATATAAGACCTGCTATATTTTTGATTGACATTTTTTGTTGGTCAAGTATTTGTTCATTTCACCTGAATTTGTGAAACCTTGTTAAGCATCCACACCAAAAAGACACACAAACAAACTTATACACAATTTTGTCATTCTTTTTTTTTTTTTTTTTTTTTTTACTTTACTACTTTTTCTTTAGTACTTGTAAGACTGGAGATATGACTACGGATTCAAAAATATTTGCAGGGATGAAAAGATGGAAGAGAAGAGAAAGGAAGGTTGGGTTTTTATGAAGGAACTGAACTCCAACTGAAATACAATTCTTTCTGATTCCTCTGTGAGCACAGAGGATAGGAATAATAAAATGATTATGCTGGTCTAGCTTCATTTGTCACCCTGGTTTTCGCTGCTTTGTCACACTGGTCTTTACTGCTTTGGAACTAGATTTTTATGATAGTCTTCTAATTCATCTTTTTGAATAAGGATGAGATATGCTTTAATTCAGGGTCCCTTGTGTCTCAGCTGGTAAAGAATCTGCCTGCAACACGGAAGACCTGAGTTTGATCCCTGGGCCCTGGGTTGGGAAGATGCCCTAGCGAAGGGAAGGGCTTTAATTCATCTGCCTATACTGCTGTCAAGGTTGTCTTTTACCATATCTGTATGCCCATGTCACTCTGATTGTAAATTTCTTATTATTTATCTTGATCACATCTTGATCTTCCCTAGCATAACTTTTGAGACCTACTTCCTGGCACTCACACAAAATCAAACTTTTTTTAAGTCAATGCTATTTCATCACTCTCTCTTTTTCTCCCTAAGTTCTATTATCTTTGTCTGAAATATGCTGCTCTACCTTCACTTCATGGCAAACTTCTCATCTTTGCAGATTCCAGACACAAGTCAAAATTTACCTTCATTTAATGGCTTCCCCAAACCCTCCAATCAGAATGAGTGACTTTTTTTTCCATACATACCTCCAATATATTCCTAAAGCTGTTTAGATTATTTTAACAAATCTACTTGTTGAAATAGTCTACTACTACTAGACTTCAAATTTTTGCAGAACTGTCTTAGTGCCAGATAGTGAGGATTCTCAGTAAAGGGTATAGGACAAAAATATAAGTCAAATCCGAGGAAAGTGTCAAAATTGATGATGTTGCTGATCTGTTGCAAATCTTTGATCCCAAGTGAGTAAAATATGCTTTTTGTCATGTGCTACAGCTATTTTAGTACCAGATCTACACAAGCATAAATACAGTTAATTTGTTCATTTCTTTAGTGAATCAATTACTTTATACAGAAACATAAGATTCTATTTCTTTTTTTTTCCCTTATAGTGTTCACCTGCCCTTTTCAATTCTAGGTTTTATGAATAAAGCTGAAATAATTTTAGCATATCTGTACCCATGCAAATATCTAGTGTAGCTGTAATGTTTGGAAAACTTGAAGTATGTGGTAATTCTTCACAAAATCACATAATCCAGGGACGTCCCTGGTGGATAGGACTCCTCATTGTTACATGCCATAACTAAGAGTCCACCTGCCACAATGAAAATCAAAAATCCTGCACGCTGCAACTAAGATTGACACAGGCAAATTAATTTTTTTAAATCACATATTCTTAGGGGAAAAAAATGGTCATGACAAACTAAAAAGCCATAAACAGCATGAAAGAGAGTTTAGAAAAACAAAGTAAGTCTTTTTAAAACACATATCTTTCCTGTATTCGTTTTCTGATAATATTATTTCTTATTTTCTTTATATCACATATTCTTCAGTGAGGCCACTGAATGTATATGTGACAGCCAATATGATATCTGACACAGTTATCTGTTATCTGAATCACAGAGTTATTTGAGTCAAATTCTCTGGGAGTCAACTTGAAAGTCTTTGAAATTAAATAGATATGTTCAAATATATGTTTTGAATGTTCTTTTCTTTTTTTGTAGTTACAACTTGCTTAATGAATGTGCTCTTATGATGTCAGAAATATTTTTTGCAACAATATGTTAAACCCTGTGAAGTAGGTGAAAAGATGAAGACAATTGAGAGACTTTAAAATTAAGTAAGAGATAGATCATGCCATTTTTCACCCTATTTTTTATGGATAACTGAAAGGAGGAGGTAATTTCTCATTTTTAACATTATGAGCCCAAAACTTGAGTTATATCATCTAACATCTAAATGTGTCTATAGATACATTCTTTTTTTTTTCTTTTTTTTAATTATTATTATTTTTTTTCCAGTGGGTTTTGTCATACATTGATATGAATCAGCCATGGATTTACATATATTCCCAATCCCGATCCCCCCTCCCACCTCCCTCTCCACCCGATTCCTCTGGGTCTTCCCAGTGCACCAGGCCTGAGCACTTGTCTCATGCATCCCACCTGGGCTGGTGATCTGTTTCACCATAGATAGTATACATGCTGTTCTTTTGAAATACCCACCCTCACATTCTCCACAGAGTTCAAAGTCTGTTCTGTATTTTCTGTGTTCTCTTTTTTGTTTTGGCATATAGGGTTATTCGTTATTACCTTTCTAAATTCCACATATCATAGACAAAATAACTCAAAATGGATTAAGGATCTAAATGGTAAGAGCAAGAAACTATAAAAACTCCTGGGAGAACATAGGCAAACACTCCCGACATAAATCACAGCAAGATCCTCTATGACCCACCTCCAGAATATTGGAAATAAAAGCAAAAATAAACAAATGGGACCTAATGAAACTTAAAAGCTTTTGCACTACAAAGGAAACTATAAGTAAGGTGAAAAGACAGCCCTCAGATTGGGAGAAAATATAGCAAATGAAGAAACAGACAAAGGATTAATCTCAAAAATATACAAGCAACTCCTGCAGCTCAATTCCAGAAAAATAAATGACCCAATCAAAAAATGGGCCAAAGAACTAAACAGACATCTCTCCAAAGAAGACATACAGATGGCTAACAAACACATGAAAAGATGCTCAACATCACTCATTATCAGAGAAATGCAAATCAAACCCACAATGAGGTACCATTACAAAACGCCAGTCAGGTGGCTGCTATCCAAAAGTCTAAACAAGCAATAAATGCTGGATGAGGGTGTGGAGAAAAGGGAACTCTCTTCCTGTTTGGTTTGGTGATGCAAACTAGTACACGCGCTATTGAACAGTGTGGAGATTTCTTAATAAACTGGAAATAGAACTGCCATATGACCCAGCAATCCCACTTCTGGGCATACACACTGAGGAAACCAGATCTGAAAGAGACACGTGCACCCCAATGTTCATCGCAGCACTGTTTATAATAGCCAGGAGATGGAAGCAACCTAGATGCCCATCAGCAGATGAATGGATAAGGAAGCTGTGGTACATATACACCATGGAATATTACTCAGCCATTAAAAAGAATTCATTTGAACCAGTCCTAATGAGATGGATGAAGCTGGAGCCCATTATACAGAGTGAAGTAAGCCAGAAAGATAAAGAACATTACAGCATACTAACGCATATATATAGAATATAGATACATTCTTAAACGTTACCATCAAATATATGCAATAATATAAAGCATTTCCTTTTTCTTCATTATTCCTAAAAAAAACATTACCTGGATCTTAATGTCTTAAGAAAGAGATGAAGTCAACCTAACTGGTGTTAGGTTGTCTGAATAGGATAATTCTAACTGGTGTCTGAATAGGATAATTCTGTAAATCACTTCATGAGTCAATATACTTGTGTTACATTATTATGGCCTACTATGAAATGTCACCATAACATTCATAAAACTTTTGTAAAAGTAGGAGAAATTCCATTTTTTATATATTTAAAATATACACGGTACTTTTTCTTTCACTAATTCATTTTACAGTTTAAATACAAAGTCTCAAGCATTTAAAATGGAAGGATTAGTGATTAGCAAACAGTTTAATTATATAATTAATATGAGAAATGCATTTCCGGAGACAAGAAGTTCATTACAATCTGTTCTACTGTAGGACATTTTTCCTTGCTATAATTTTCATTTTAATGTGGCAGGCTTTTCTCCTAATCTCCATTCATTGGTCCTATTGAATGCCATAGATTTGCTTCAGTCCATTTCCTCCCAAATAGTCTCTTTAATATTTAAAGATAATGGAGAATAGGGAAAAATTAGAAGTTTGGGATTAGTAGATACAAAATAAAATTAAAGATATTTAGAACATGCACAGTTCCCTTCCCCATCTCCTCCCCCAGCTTCCCAAATCTTCTTGTTTTCCAAATAGATCAATTACTGATTGACAAAGAGATGATGTCCAGATTGCCACCATTTGGCAGTACAAAGCCTACCTCCTTTGTATATACTCCTCTCCAGCAACACATTCTGAAAAGTTTGCTACTCAGAATTGGTTATAAAATCTAGATATGGTTTGACCAGTCCCATATAAAGTCAAGGGCTTCCTAGGCGGCGTAAGTGGCCAAGAATCCGCCTGCCAATGAAGGAGACACAAGAGATGTGTGTTTGATCCTTCAGTAGGGAAGATGCCCTGGAGAAGGAAGTGTCAAACCACTCTAGTATTCCTTGCCTATAAATTCCATGGACAGAGGAGGCTGGTGGGACATAGTCCATGGGGTTCCATGAACATGCTAAAGTCAAATCATTAAATTCATTAATATATATCCATCTGTTTTAATCTGGCTTAAAAATATTATTCTTTTAAGTAACAATCTAAATCTCCTAGATTAAATGAATCATGATCAATTTTACACTCCAGATCTTATAATTTGATTCACTGCAAAGGTAGGTAAAACACATTTTCTAATCATATTTCTCTTTAATTCTGACTCATATGTAGTTCTAACACAGATCATAAATAAAGCTGTTAGATTTGACTTTGTTGTTCAAGTCCTTTAGAGATTTTCTTTATCTTGATTCTGTCATCTACTTTGTAGACTTTACTTCCTATAGCATGCAGATATGATAAACATACTTTCTGGTTCTCTATCAAAGTTAATAATAAAGTCAGGCTAGAGTAGAATAGGATCCCAAACAGCACTTTGTCACAATATATAAATCATATATTATGCAAATATATATAACATGTTTATAACAATATACAGAACTCCAGCTTAAAGAGCTATCACATTGAGATCACCATAATATTGTGCAGTTGTCAGAAATAAATGAGATAAATGAGGGTGGCTAGAGAAATATTTGATTTAGAATAGGTATTCAGTAAGATATACTTGGTATGATTCTTTTGGAGCTAAAACACTAAATAAGACTCATTTCACTATCTAGTGACTCATTTAATTGGGCATCTGGAGGTTTGAAGACTTGTCTAAATATCAAATCCATAGGAAATTGTTGAAATATTTCAAACTTTAAAGTTCATTGATTTTTTTTAAAGACTTCAGATGAGGAAGATAATATATTATATGTGCAAAAGAGTGCACAGGTGTTTGTTGTGTGTGTGGTAGAAAGAGAGGGGTGGGGAATATCTATCAGGGCAGCACAACTCTAATTTCTTTTGGAGAAACAATGCTTCAAAAACTCATGAAATCGAAAATTTAGCTTCAAGCCACTAGCTAACATCTATTGTACCACCTACAGGGGCAGTACCAACATCTCCCCTAAAGGAGCTAGACTTGATTATAAAATTTTCTCGAATATGATGCCAGCGGCATTCAAACAGCAAGATGACTTTGATAATTCGAGTAGCATAATTCAAACACATGGCTCGTGAATGAGGGATTACAGTATCACAACCCACTGTGTAAAAATCTGGTTACAGGGCTCTGAGTGTGTGTGAAAAATTAATTTCATATTAGATATAGATCCACATGCATCCTCTAACAAATTATTTGGAATATTCGAGCGTATGTTCTGTTTTTCTTCCTATGCATGGCAGTAGGAAATGGTGCACCCTGCTGCTTAGTAAACATCAACACGTTTGGATTCTCACAGAGTGCACATGATACCAGATACACACAGCATACAAAGCAAGGGGGGAGAGGCTGCTGAAAACATTTTCCTGCGTTTCTATACTAGAAAGTGTGGGCAGTTTCCATCCCGTGTCTATTTCAGTCAAAAGAACCTCACTCTGTATTTTAAAATGTCAACCAGGGAAATGTTTCCACTTACCATAAGAGTCACATTTAACCTGTCTTATCTATAGAACCCCAGAGATTTGTTAGCTACATCCTAAAAACTACTCTTGTGCCCAATATATTTATAATTTACTGTTAACAACTTACAGCTATGTTTAGTAATTCTAAGGGACCAATGGGCTCTTTCATATTGTTTACACTGGAATGTATGGATTATTACAGTTAGTGAAACAGTTTGTAGGATGTGGAACACATATTCTGCCCCTAAATACTACCAACGCATGTTATGTGTCAGGCAGAGTTCCAGGTTCTAAAGTCTTACCTGTCATTTGAAAAATAGCCAGTTCTATTTGTTATAAAGAGATCAGTTTGGATTTTAAATTTAGATATTGCTGACCACTGAAACAATTTATCAAGGCATTAAATACCACTGTAAATTCTGCCTCCCTGTCTCTTCATCATTGTGAATGATAATGAATTGATTAATGCCTTGGGGGAATTATCACAGTGTTCAGTAGTTGATAAAGTTATTCACTAAAATATTGCCAGGACTTACTTAAACCAATGACCAGAACTGATTAGACTTTGCACTGTGAATTACAGTGAAGGTTATGCATCAAGAAACAGAGAGGAAGGAAATAAAAAATATATTACTCAATTATTGTGCATCTGTCTCTCAGTGTAAAATAAGAGCATGACTACAGAAGATCAGATTCAGTTACTGCTGATTAAGAAAGAAAGCACAGCATAAAATCTTTGTCTGAGAAGGAGTGAAGGAAAAAAATCACGAAACATCAAATTTTATATTGCTAACTCAAATATGGTTTCTTATCTCTAAATTCAAATGCACTTCTCTGTTCTTCAGTCTGTCAGCAAATGAACTTAATCTGTAAAGGAATGACTTAGAAGAAATCTCAGTTTCTTCAGTATTTGATATGCCTTGATTTTTGTTTTATGGATTTGGACATCAGTGATCATTTTAAGTTACAGAGTGTATATGCTAATTAGTAGTCAAACTAAAATGGATAATAAAGAGATATTTTTAACAATGTTAGAGAAATTATTTTTGAAATCAGCAGAGAAGAGAGACTTTTAAAGATTAAAATGTTTTTAAATGTCACCAGGCAAAACATGACTCTAAAGTAAAAGAAAAATTTGACAGTTTCACATATTCTATTTTTATAAATATGATATTTTTATTTTTCTTAAAGTTATATATCTTTGAGACACTGTATTGCAATTCAGACAGTTCTTATGACTTGATACTGAATCTATCTTATATATAGTAATGGTTTTATTATCTAAATATGAAAATAATATAACAAAATTAAATAAGGCAATGTTCAGGAAAGCTCCTAACAATACTCAATGTTCAGTTAATTTTAGCCAAATTAAAAACTGAAAAAAAAATGCATTATTTGAAAGACAGGATAGTCAGTATGTCTTTTTGAACATAAAAAAAAAGCTCTCTGTTGAAAAATAACACTGTATTCTATAAATCATGGCACTAGAATACAAAGCAAAACTTAAAGAAATATTAGTCTGAGTACTATTGGGTTATTATCTCTTGCACTTAAAATTCTGCAAGTTTCCCAAAGTGGTTTTAAACTCCAAGGAAAATTTAAAATCAGAAGTGGTCAAAGAACTACAGATATGAGCTTATAAGCCTTGGAGTCATCAACTTTAGTTAATAGGTTTTTAGGGGTTTCCTTTGGGTAAACTACCTACATTCTGCTCATTCCAAGTTTCCGAAGGCATTCACATCATTTTCACTCCAGTTTCTCCCTCAAGGCATCCTCCACCTAGTTTTATATGTAAAGCAACAATTTAGTCACGGATCAACATCTTCATTGGGCTTCATCTTTCAAGTACATGATGTTTGATGTTCATGGAGGAAAAAAGACTATTTTTCAACTCCTTTAGAATATACATCTTTAATTTTCTTTCTGGAGAGCAGCTCCTGTGAATTCAAGTACCTTATGTGGGACTGAATTCTAAACTTGGCAAGAATAGAAAACACTTCTATATTTCAATGACTCCCACAAACCCTTGGACCTTAATAGGTGCTTAAATTAATTTTTAACTTGCTAATGGAAGATCAAATATTAGGACAAACTTAATCTAGTACTCTCTTTTCCTTGACTAGTAATTTGAAATCAGTCTTCATTCCAAAGGATTTTAAAATATCTTCAGAAATATCTTTACAGATAATGACAAATATAAAGATAAGGACTACGTTCTAAAGTGAAGAAAAGAAGAGGCAGAGAGTGAAAACTGGATATGAGTAAGAGTGATCAAATTAACAAAGAGGGTAAACATAAGAGCAATGTACTATTAAAAGAAAAGAAAAATATTTTCATATTTGAACTTTGAAAGGCTAATTTTACTTTATGAAGTGTGATGTTGGGTACCATATGGAGAGACAAAGTAAATAAATAAACTTTCATATTGGTGGTCCTAAGATTGCTAGAAGAAATATCAATAACTTCAGATAAGCAGATGACATCACCCTTATGGCAGAAAGCGAAGAGAAACTAAAGAGCCTCTTGATAAAATTGAAAGAGGAGACTGAAAAAGCTGGCTTAAAACTCAACACTCAAAAAACTAAGATCACAGCATCTGGTCCCATCACTTATGGCATATAGATGGGGAAACATTGGAAACAGTGACAGACTTTATTTTCTTGTATTCCAAAATCACTGCACATGGTGACTGCAGCCATGAAATTAAAAGACACTTTTTCCTTGGAAAAAAAAGCTATGACAAACCTAGAGAATGTATTAAAAAGCAAAGACATTACTTTACCAAAAAAGGTCCGTATAGTCAAAGCTATGGTATTATCACATGTATAGATGTGAGAGTTGAACCATAAAGAAGGCTGAGCACCGCAGAACCGATGCTTTTGAACTGTGGTGTTGAAGACTCTTGAGAGTCCCCTGGACTGCAAAGAGATCAAACCAGTCAATATTAAAGGAAATAAATCTTGAATATTCATTGGAAGGGCTGATGCTGAACCTGAAGCTCCAATATTTTGGCCACCTGATGCGAAGAGCCAGCTCATTGGAAAAGACCTTAATGTTGAGAAAGATTAAAGGCAGGAGGAGAAGGGGACAACAGAGGAATAGATGGTTAGATGGTATCACCAATTTAATGGACATGAGCTTGAGCAAGCTCCAGGAGATGGTGAAGGACAGGAAACGTGGCTTGTTGCAGTCCATGGAGTCACAAAGCGTCAGAAACGAATGAGTGACTGAAAAACAGTAGCAGCAGCAATAAAACTGAAATGGGGAAGAGTTGGCAAGCTATGTCGGCAAGCTATCCATTTTCCAACTTCAATCAAATCATAAGAAAGAAAATCTATTGTAAACAGAGATATTTACAATGAGAATCATTGGAAACTTGAAATTAAGAGGGAATCTTGTTGCTTTTAAAGTAATAAAACAGAGATCAGAAGATGAAGAACAGAGTACAGAATAAGCAAGAAACCCAGAAGGATGACTTCAGTGATTTTGTATGTTTTTTCTTAATGGAGGTCCAGTTTTAAATTAGACAGAGTGTCATGTGCCCAGAAGACCATTAACCAGGGAATGTGTGTATGAGTTTGGTGACCTTAGGCTATGATACACTGCCATTTAGTGTAGCAGGGGGGTCATCATGGGAAAAAGAGGAAAACTGTTGTTGGTGAAAAGCTTTGGAAAAGACAATCACTTTGGAAAACAGATTTTAAGCAGATTTTCTGTGATCTAATTTCAAGAGTAGAGGACACTGAATTATTCTCCAATCAAATTTTAAAAAAAGTCTAATGTGCAATTAATGGTTATACTGCTCCTATAATGAATTTTACCATGTTGAATAGTAGGATCTCAAAAACACTAGTGGAGGCATTCTCTAGGGTGGTGGAAAAACAAATAAGTACAAATCTTAAGCTAATTGTACAGCTGTCTACATAATTGCTTTGGCAACAGTCATAGACCAGCCTTTACTCTAAAATAAATTTGTATGTTGAAAATAAATGCCTAAAAATGAAAGAACCCAGCAGAAGGAACAAGCTAGGACCCGGTGGTTGGCTACCAAATATCTTTTTTTTTTTTCTTCCTTTGTGAGATATCCACACTCACGCACCTCTACAGATGGTATTAGCTTTGGAAAATAAGCTAATACACCCGCAATTATAAAATGGCAAATTAAAATTAATTGAGTGTACATAACATGAATATGTAAGAAGTTCATTTTCCACCTTACTCACTTTAAAAATAACCTTAACAAAAGGTATCTTTGACAAAAAGATGGCTTTACACATTTGCCCAGAGCTACAGATAGAAGGAAACATGAGAGGAAATCTAAAATGCATTTGTGAGATAACACATCAAACATCTAATTGAATAATGAAATTATTCAAATTTTATTTGGAATAGGTTGCATAATTACTAATACCATAAAATTAAAAGGCATCATAGGAAATGAAATAAGACATTCTTTAGAATTTACTGACATTCAGATAACTTAAGTGACTTGTTTCAAAGACAAAATTTAAAAATGTAGTTTAGTGAAAATGAATGCAAACAAATCCTAGAGCCAAAGGAAAAAAAAAAAAAAAAAAAGCTCCAGGATACAGGATGAGTGGAAGTAGATGTTATTATTGAAAGAAAAAAATCTCTCAACCCAATGCAGAGTGGCAGTTAATAGAACAAACAAAAGCTTAGCTGTATTGTACAATTAAAGCGCTACAAATCAAAGAAAGTAGAATAATGATAGAACACTGGTTGGATTCATAGTACTTACTACATGACTAGTAATTTGTTAGGATGCTATAGACAGGCCATTCCTTTTAATGTCCATGAGACACCAAACGTGGATGCCTAAAAAGCCCCCGGGTACAATCATTCTATGAAATTCAAACATCAGACATCATTATTTATGATAGCAACAACTCCAGAGTAAAAGTAAGTTGATGAGGTATGAGACATTTGCCTTTCAAATGGGATGGTCCACTCTTAGTAACTGAAAACTGGACACATTTCAAATTATCTCAGTGTCTGTCTGCCTTTGCCATACAAGAAAAAGCAATCCCCAGCCGCAATATGAGAATTACTGACGTAGTATGTATTTAATTTACATAATATATAAAAAATAGTTATTGGAAAATAGAATCTTGGGATACAGGTGGTTATTTTCCTTAATATATCATAATACATAATGCAGTGAATTATTTACTGCTTATGAATTCCTGATGACATTGAGTTTGATATAGTGGTGATAATTACAGATGCTGAAGCCACAATTCAGATACCAGAAGTAAGCCTGATTCAGTGACCTTTGATAAATTACTAAATCTTTCTACACCTTAGTAGTCTCTTCTGTAAAATATGGGAGATTGTAATATTTGGGGGTTTTAAGTGAAATAATTACTAACTACTTCAGACATGCCTGACAAGAATACTTGTCAGCTAACAGAAGTGAGGTCATTTATGTAATATCTATTTAAATCAATTAACAACTACTAGGGGAATATTGTAATTTGAAATTTTTATTTGTGATTAGGGAAACATTTGAAATGTTAAGAAGTAAGAAGTACATAGCAATATATATTTCAAAGCATGTTACTTTTAGATATTTTGCAAAATAAAATAATAAATATCTAAAAATGGATTCTTGCATAGGCACTGGGAAATAATATGTTTTCAAGCATTCTAGCCCTAACACTTCAAGATTATTCCCATGCCTACTATAAATACTTTTATTTTCCATATTCTTAAATTCATAACCACAGAACTGGGGTTGGGTTGAAAGAAAAACCTGTGTATGTGAAATATGGGGAGGGAAATGCTGCCAGCATTAGAGTTGGGTAAAAACTCTACCCAGCATGGTAGTTGGGTAGTTTCATAGCTTTAGCTAAGATAACCTTAAGCTATGCTTTCAAAATTCATATCCTATTCTTAATTTGGCTCTTGTCATATAATCTATTAAATCTATTAAACCTGTATGTACCACAATCCACTTTTAAAAGCAAATTTATACTTCTCTAAAACATAACTTACTGCCATATTACTTATTTGGACTCGAAAACCAAGTCACCAAATTCAAAAGCAAGTAGTTTTCTGTCTCTATGGAACATTGGCTTCTCAGATATTCTCTTGGTGGCAATATAATTTTTCTGAAACTAACATTTATCTCATGTGCCGGAAAGAAATTTCAGTTAACATTTTAAGAAATCCAAAAATAGTCTACTTTTCTCTAAATCGAAAATCTTGGTTGTCATGATATGCATTATATTTCCTAGTGTATTTTTTCTCCACAAACCAAATGTTTCTGTCATGTCAGAATCTTGCCTGTTCTCAAATACCAGGTGAATGGTGCAACAAAATTTGATAGTGCAGTTTCCAGATCATCTCAAGGAGTCCTCTCTATCTTTCCAAATTTGCCACATTCATTAAGGCCTGGCCCTGCTTTCCTCTACTGAAGAGAAGTGACATGCATGTCTGTTTCTGTGCTCTAAACTATTGTATTTACATTTTAATCCCACATAATATGGCATATAAATTCCCTAGAAATGTTATGTATGTAGTAGATAAGATTTTTTTCAATGAGACTAGCACTTGATAAATATTTGTTCCATTTTGTATTCCCTCAAAACATATCCACCAAGCTGGTTTAAATACAAGACATTGGCAACTACTCCTTCACCATGACACTAATGAATGTAAAAGATGTCCAGTGATGGGAGGACCTCATTCAAAAATAAGTAAATATCATAAAACAAAATTGTGTTCATCAAAACGTCTGACAGAATATGTTCTATCTGCTTACACTATCCTAATTAAAGATAATTAACATTGGCCACATGAAGTTCTCAAAGTTTCTTAGTTCTTATTTACAAACAGTTTACAAACTAACAACAACCTCAGATTATCTAGAGACTGATTTCCAACCTCCTTATCATGATATCAGTGTTCTTCAGTATCTGTGTAATATTAAACCCTTTTCCCCACTTTCCTCATCTTTTTTTTTTTTTTTTCCTAAGCATAGTACATATAGTCAGTTGAGCAGGACTCCTCACTATCTCCAGAAGCTCTAGACAGAACTTCAGTTGATGCTGTGCCCTCTGCCTTGAAAGCCCTTTATGTACATCTGCATCATCCCTAAGAGGTCCATATGTTGCCACCTGCCACAGGAGAGTTCAGCTATTTCAACAGCTGAAAATGATCCTTTATTCCCCTGTAAAAGTTGAACACAGAATCAGCTGCTTACAGACTTACACTGTGTTTTACTCATCTTATGATGCCACAGGTATATTGTCAGATGTATAATCAGTGTTAATGAGGGTTTGTGTACTCGTTTGCTGAAAGAGTGTTTTCCAGTCTCAAGCACATAATGAATCTTAAACGCCTCTTCCTTTCATCCTCCAACAAAATAGGCACATTTTACTTACAGACAGAGGATATACTAACTCAGCCTTTCCCAAACTGTATTCCATGAAACACTAGTCATATCATTTCAGTTCAGTTCAGTCACTCAGTCGTGTCTGACTGTGACCCCATGGACTGCAGCACGCCAGGCTTCCCTGTCCATCACCAACTCCCGGAGCTTGCTCAAATTCATGTCTGTCGAGTCAGTGATGCCATCCAATGATCTCAACCTCTGTCATCCCCTTCTCCTCCTGCTTTCAATCTTTCCCAGCATCAGGGTCTTTTCCAAAGAGTCAGTTCTTCATATCAGGTGGCTAAAGTGTTAAGAGTTTCAGCTTCAGCATGAGTCCATCCAATGAATATTCAGGACTGATTTCCTTTACTATTGACTGCTTGGATCTCCTTGCAATCCAAGAGACTCTCAAGAGTCTTTTCTTACACCACAGTTCAAAAGCATCAATTCCTTGGTGCTCAGCTTTCTTTATAGTCCAACTCTCACATCCATACATGACTACTGGAAAAACCATAGCTTTGACTAAATGGACCTTTATTGGAAAAGTAATGTCTCTGTTTTTTAATATGCTGTCTAGGTTGGTCATAACTTTTCTCCAAGAGATCTTCAAGATCAGGAGATTCCCATCTTCGAGAGATGGGAATACCAGACCACCTAACCTGCCTCTTGAGAAATCTATAGGCAGGTCAAGAAGCAACAGTTAGAACTGGACATGAAACAACAGACTGGTTTCAGATAGGGGAAGGAGTATGTCAAGGCTGTATATTGTCACCCTGCTTATTTAACTTATATGCAGAGTACATCATGAGAAATGCAGGGCTGGATGAAGCACAGGCTGGAATCAAGATTTCCAGGAGAAACATCAATAACTTCAGATATGCAGATGATACCACTCTTATGGCAAAAAGCAAAGAAGAACTAAAGAGCCTCTTGATGAAATTGAAAGAAGAGAATGAAAAAATTGGCTTAAAACTCAACATTCAGAAAACTAAGATCATGTCATCTTGTCCCATCGCTTCATGGCAAATAGATTGGGAAACAATGGAAACAGTGACAGACTTTATGTTTTGGGTCTCCAAAATCACCGCAGATGGTGACTGCAGCCAGGAAATTAAAAGACACTTGCTGCTTGGAAGAAAAGTCTTATCAGATGCCCCCTGAAAAAAAGGTATTGTCATGTGGGAGAGTAAGGAAAGAAAGAAACTTTTAAAGGGGTAACAAAATTCTCCAGGAAAGAAACCTTTATTACACCAACGGTTTTATTTGCTTGTTTTATTGTTGCTGCTTTTCTCTAAAACAACGTCTCTGGGATTATAGTTTGGGAAGTGATTTTCCAGCTTTTGTAGAAGGCTAGATCCTTCTGTAACACAACTGCATGCTTATACCTTTATCCATCCCCTTTCTTTTTTTTTTTTTTTTTAATTTTTTTATTAGTTGGAGGCTAATTACTTCACAACATTTCAGTGGGTTTTGTCATACATTGATATGAATCAGCCATAGATTTACACTTATTCCCCATCCCGATCCCCCCTCCCACCTCCCTCTCCACCCGATTCCTCTGGGTCTTCCCAGTGCACCAGGCCCGAGCACTTGTCTCATGCATCCCACCTGGGCTGG